>NC_042494.1:105463807-105487696 GCF_005508785.2 Acyrthosiphon pisum
CTTTTTTCTTTTATGGCCTACAAAGGTGACATCAGTCGTGAAAATATTGTTACAAAAACAGTGGATCACGAGTCAAAAAGGTTAAACATTACTAGTCAAAACAATAGATAGGATGAAAAATATTTTTATATTAAAAAATGTAAAATTACTATGTATTCATTAGGTTTATTGTTGACAAAACACTTTAAATCCTCTCCAAATTTTAATAAAAATTATTTTGGGCATTAGTTTGGTCCGTTCCCCTGTCCAAGTAAAAAAAAATAGTTGGGGTACGCAAAAAAAATATAAAAATAGTAGAGGAACTCCGTCCCCCTACGCACCCCCCCCCCCCCCAATTCGAACACTGTACCTATTTGAACAAATAATAAAAAAGTACCTAATTACCATGCTTTCAAAATACATCTCATATATCCCATCAATTAATAGTAACATACCTATTATTAAACAACTCGATTTGATATATCTAAGTAATTTATACTATTTTATGATACCTACTGAAACAATAAGCATAACAATCACACATGATATATTGAATTAGATACTTACATTATCCTCCTTGCCTAAGTACCCGTCATGTGATCGCGTCAAAAATAATTGTTTTAAATCCATTTTTCAAACTTTGGAATGTAATTTCTTTACAGGAATTAAATGGTAACATATGTTCAGATCTAAACAATAGCTGGAATCTTACACAATAAATTATTTAAGTCTAAATACATTTTTTCCCTTTATTCTATAACAGTCAATAGGTAACAGGACTTATGAGTTATGTGTATATATATACACATAAAATGTATTTACTATTTATTACTGATTATATATTTATATACAAACAATAATATACGTTTACATCTTACGTAGCACCTACAGTATACTGAATAATATAACTGTAGTCTGTAGTAGTGTAGTACCTACCTACAACTGTTGTTCACACAATCACACTACACCCACTCATCTGATAGGACCATAGATAATAATATATTTGATAATTTATTATCTATGTATAGGACGTGTTTTTGAGTTAGGTGATATCAAATAGGATATTGTAGAGCACGATTTAAAATAGTAATATCTTAAATCGTGTTGTAGAGTAACAGCACGATTAAAGATATCTTTAATCGTGAGTAACAGTGATACCTTGCAAAATGTTGATCCACGAAGATATCTTCTAAGACCGTGATTTAAATACATCTTCTATACTTTCTAGTTTCTAGTATTAAGTAGTTAACTAGGTACCTGACACTTTCAGAACTCGATTTTTATTTGAAATTCCCAGAAAAATAATCTTCATTAGAATACGGAATTAAAGATATAATACTATTATGTCGTCATCACGATTTAAGATTTTACTATCTTAAATCGTGGTCGTCATTTAAAAAAATGTAAAACAATTGATAACGATAAAAAAAGCGGGTAATTGAATGTCGCTCTGCTGTGCAGTAGGTTACAAGCATAGATAATATAAAAATCTTATATTATCTATGGTTACAAGTGTGTAACTGTGATGCAGGGGCGTGCTCAGAAAATTGATGTGGGGGGGGGGGGGTCAAGTAAAATTGATAAAGCTAGTCTTTTACCTAACGACCGTTTTTTAATCAACAACAAATTCAATTATTTATAGATTTAAATATTATATTGCTAATATAGAAACTATTATACTAATATACAATATACATTCAAAAATTAAAGAACAAAATCTAGTTTTCTGAAAGAAAAACAAATTTATATTTTGAGTACCTATTAAAAGTATATTAAAAGTATCGGCAACTGCGGGGCAGTGTACATATTCGAAGTTGGAAACATTTAACGATAAAATACGAATTGGGAAATTTTATGATAATATAATTCGACAAGTACATTATAAAGATACATTATTTGTTTTATAATAAAAAATAAAAATAATACGGTCAATGAGGGGGGGGGGTTGAACCCCATGACCATGGGCGTCCATGGGTAAAATTTTAAGGAGGGGCAAAATTAAAAAAGATCTCAAATGTATGATAATAATGATTTAATGTTATTTTCACATATGAATGTAAATATGCATGTTACCTATATTTGTATTGTCATGTATATATATATATATATATACAGTTAATTAAAAAACATTTTAATTAGTATAGAAAAAAATAGAAAATCAAATAATCTAATCTAATATATTATTCCGTATCGGTAAATAAGAACTGCAAATTGAAGCACAGTGAAAAAATTTTGCTTTTGGATATTTGTCACCAGTGGCGTAGCCAGGATTATGAAATGGGGGGTGTTTTAAGTATAGATTAAAACCAAGTTTTTACAGTTTTCATATATAAATAAATTAAAGGTTCAGAACTTGACTTGTTGCACTAAAAATTATCGAAATATGCAGTCAAAATATGCTTAAATATATGTATATATGTATAATAACTATGTAGCAACATTTTTATATTATTTTTGAAAAATCATAAAACATATTGCAATTTTGGTAATAAAAACTAAAAAATAAGTAGGTATATAAACCCGATAAATAAAAAAATAAATAACAACTTAATTTTTAAAAATACTGGCATACAACACTAGGTTAATAAATAAGTAATAACGAATAACGTGATATGCGAACACCGTGATAAACGAACACGTACTGATGTTCATTCATTCGTATAATCTACAATCTAGGTAGATGTCAATTATAGTTTAAACACAGTTTTGTCACAAAAGAGACTTATGAAATCTTACATATGCGAATATAGGGCCAACTGTAGCCAAGCTCCACCAACTACTTTAACAGCCCTCCACCCCTCCCAAACATTTACTTATTTTTTTTTAGCTTATTCAATTTTATAATAGTATGGTATTGGGCTTCGGCCTCCCCAAATCTCAAAATTATCGCCTATTGTACCTAACCAAACATAATATTTTTTAAGATATTTTTAAGTGTTAAGTACATTTAAGTTAAAAAGTACACAAATATGCCAATTCAAACTTTGTATTTAATTTCACCATTTCATAAGACAAATGTATAACTTGCAAGCAGTCCCAAACCCTATAAACAATATATTTATCAGGAGGGAAAATGTCAATGGGAGGGGTTCACACACCCAAAACCCCCCCCTGGCTACGCCACTGTTTGTCACAAATTTTTTTTTAACTCCATTTTCCTTTCCAGCCATTACTGAACAACCGTCAAAACCCAAGCCAACAAGTTTATTCATATCCAAACCATATTTTTCAACAGAAGTCAAAATATAAGTAGCTATACCAACTGCATCTAATGTTTGTAGTAAATCCTAGGAATTCTTCTCTTATAGTTTTTGAACTATCAACATAACGAACACCAATCGAAAGTTGTTCAATGCCAGCAATATCAAAAGTTTCATCAGTTAGCAGTGAAAAACTTAAGCTACTATTTACTTCTCGAATAATTTGATCACATAATACATTTCCACATAATAAAATAAATTCATTTTGAATGCGATGTGAGGTATATTTAGATTTACTATGACATGTTGATAAATGCTCGGACAGAACACTGTCTCCAGATTCAACACAAAATTTTAAAAGATCATGAAAATTTCCACTACAGCTTAATTTGCCTCTAATTGTTAGATCATGTGTCGCACAAAATACTATTGAAGATAAAATTGGAACTAGCCTTTTTCTATTTTGTTCTATTTGTGATTGCTGAGCAGTATTTAGTTGATCTATAATACTTTTTTCTTTGTTAGACATAATTTTTAAAAAATCTGTTGAATGAGAAACCGAATCTCTATGCCATTCAGATTGCATATGTTTTTTTTTAAATTTAAAAAATTTAAAAGAATAATATTAACGAATGAAATTCAGCACTAAATAATATAATGTCACTCAGACAGACAGACAGTGGACGACTAAAATTCAGTACCTACAAAGATGCATGTATTTTGCATGCATCTTTGTAATCAGCTGTCAATTCGTAATCGTAGTTATATGTATAGTTCATTAAAAGTCAGGACATTAAACGTTGTCTGATAAAATATTTATTGTAGGTACCTGAGTGATGTTTATGGGTTTACCACAAATTATCTGCGATAAATAATCTTAATATGTAGGTACCGGGCTACGGACTACGACCTACCTATCTATGATGTTGATATACTATAACAATATGTATTTTTATACTTATTTCATATCTTAAAAGTGATTTTAAAAAATAATTTGCGTTAGTAATTACTAATTAGGTTATATCATGGTAATATTTATTGAACTACAATTTTATATTATTCTTTGTCCGGGGGGGCAAGTGGGGGGCAAGTGCTTTTTTAAGTTTTATTAGTGTTTTTAACTATAATTGTCGATACATACATTTTGGGTCGGTAAAAAAACTTGAAAATGTGATACAACATTACACATAAAGTTGATGTTAGTGAGAATTAAAAGAAAAAAAATTGAGCGAAGGTCCACAATAATTTTTATGAGCGTCTAAGTCAAAATTTTCTCAAAATTCATAAAAAAATTATTTTGAGTTAGAAATTCATAAAAACGTTTCTAACTAGGTATATCTAGGATTTGAAATATTCATATAAGATTCCCCTTAAGTTTTCTACATTTAACAAAATAAAAAGTTGAATTGAAAGTCAAATTATTTTTTACGAGTGTTTGAAGTTAAGACATTGGATATTCCCGTTAATTGACAAATTCTCATACAACGATTTTCTTATTTTGTTGTTATTCAAAACCTATTAACCGTAGGTACTTGAAATTTCCATCAATCGTTTAAACTATCGTTTTCTATACCTACATGATAACATTTTCAAAATATCTCGATTCGTTTTGAGTTATTTATAGACATTTTAAATTAAATTTTTTTTTTTTTTGTGAAAGGTAAGACAATTTGGGAATCTTGGGTTAAATTTACAAATCTTTAATAATTAAAATACTTAGCTAAAATGCATACCGATCTAGTTTTTTAGAAAATTACAGGTGTAATAAATTTATTATTTAAATGAGTTGTTTAATAAATTAATTATTAGGCCAAAAAAATCAAAACACCAGCACCTATAATAAGAATGTATTTTGAAAGATTTGAACTATTTCTAAAAATATGAATCTCCCCCCCCCACCCCCCACCAAGACCTGGTCACAGATACGTGCCTGTTGAGGTACTAATATCTTTTGAAACACCCGAAATAATAATTTTTAAAGTCCAAACAACTACCAACAAGTACTAACATAAAATCCTCCAATTATTTATTTAATTATGACAAATGTCAAGGGCATAACTAACTTTCGGTGCCTCTGATGGAATTGACAGCGGGATGCATAAATTAAAAGTCAACATTTTATTATAAAATTATTTTTATTATGAATCTTCATTCTAAATAATCTATACTACATTTTTTTTTTGTATATATTGGATTGTTAATGAAAATAATACCAATTATCACATTAATATAAAAAGTATACTTTTGAATACAGATATTATGCATATTTATATAATAAATTATAATCAATTATCTATTGTAGAGCTTAACAAAATTGTAAAATAAAAAGTGCAAAAACAATAAAAATAGACTTCCATCAATATAAAAACATTTTACATTTACATATTGAAAAATAATTTTCTGCAGAAATAAATGTTTTGGTAACCGTATCAGTAGAAAAAAAATTTAAAAATATTCAACTTTTACATTATTTTAAGTGTACAATAAAATTATTATAATAAGTACACAATAAACTATACACAGTATGTTTTTATAATTATATATAGAGAGTAATATTAACATTTAAATGTTTCAACACTTGATATTAAATAATAAACAATTCATGTCTTACAACATACATTAGTATATCAATTTTTTTCTCAATTGTCAATGATTATAAATACAGACATACATTTTAAAACATAAATAAGTACAATATATATAGAATATGACTGTAAATCCTGCTCTATATTTTTATTTCTTTAAAAATAGATAAATTTCTTATATTTATGAAGACTCATAATTATATTTTAAGATCAAAAACCTCATCAATTTACATCATCTAATTACTAATACAAAGCCCTGCTTAATATGAAATCTTACTATTTTATTTTTTTAAGCTATTTTAGATTATTATTTTAAAGATTAGATTTTAACGAAAAAAAGTATATTTTATAATGTAAAATACACAAAATTAATTGTATTGTGTAATTGGGAGTCATATTTTGCTTTAACATTTTCTTCTCAAATAATAAATATTAAGTTGATTTGATTTTGGTATGAAATTATAAGAAGTTTGTATGGTTAATATCAAACAAAAACAATTTGTATTTTTGAAGAATAAAAAGTTATTATGCTTTAAAAACATTTAATTAATTTTGCTTAAGATTAATAAATTAACATAGTTTAAGATATTATAGATGAAAAACAATGTAATAATTATAATCAATCAGTGAATTTTAATTATTTTTAAAGGAATAAAAATAGAGCACGATTGGCAGTATACTACTACATGTCTATACTATGCATTTATAATTTATATATATTATATAATATTATATATAATAAAAGGGTTTGAGGTAGTTGATAAATTAGGTTAAATTAAATGCCCAAAGTTTATAGAGCAAAAACATTTTTATTTGAGGGGTAAAGAAACTTTTCCAAATAATAAATATAAAAATGACTTACTTTTTAAGTCATCAAAATGTATAAATAGAATAAATACTGATTTCTATAAATGTAACAAGCAACATAGGATTGAGTATTTAAATACAAGTATAAAATATCTTTTTATTTGCTTTTTAGTAAAATAAAATAAATTTAAAAAAAAACAATGGCTCAAAATCAAATTGTAGGTAAATAAATATAATATCGTCATAATTCATAATAATGGAAACCTGTTCCTTTAAACTTAAGGTCAATATTCATTGATTCCTTAAATATTAATGAAATTTAAAAATATTTAGGACTTGTTTGATTATAAACACTTATTGTGTTAAATAAATAAACAAAATAAATGTATACAGGAAAAACTAAACAATTTTTACCAAGGCCTTTAGTAGTAAAACATGTTTGATAAACACCAAAACATGAAAAATCAATGTTGTTTTACTAAACAACAATTAACCATTTTTTCTTAAACATAACTTATTAGTTACTACGTTTGAACATTTTGAGTTTCTGGTTAAGTCAAGCTCTTGATGGACCATCTATTTGCATTGAGTGTAACACTTCATCCAAAAGTTGTAATGCTCGATGTAAATGAACCTTATAATAATTGAAAATACAAATTAAAGTTATTTGTTAAATATTTTTGTTTGAAACAATAAATTTATTATTTTAGAACTACATACTTCTATCCAGCATGGAGTCTCTTTTATGCTACTTCGTCGATAGTCGGGACCCCAACCTTTTACAAAACTTAATCTTAATATGCACAATCTTCTTAAATCGTCTACTCCAATACCTGCTGCAGCACTCAAGCCTTTAACAAAAGTTTAAAGTTGTAATTGTAAATTGAAAGGTTGTAATATATTAAGTCAATAACAGTATCACATACTTATAGCTGGAGCAATACCACCCACACTATGAGGTCCCGCTAAGTGTCCTGCAACTGCTGCCGCTTGTGCAGCAGCTGCATTTTGAGCTGTTTCAGCTTGTTGATGCATTTGCCTATAACACTGTCTAAGATCAAAAACCTAAATAATTTAAAACATGTATTATATCAATAAAAACAAAAAATAATAATTTATTATATTTCAGTTATCAAAATATACTTCACATACTTTAATGTATGCATGAGGATAAATTTTATGGACTGCATCTCCTGGTGCTCGACCAGCTTCTCTATCTAAATAATATGACTGCACAAAAACTGAATGATCACTCTGACATTTTAACCAAACATCTCCTTCTCCAATCAGATCTAGTTGGATACCTTTCCCAATATGCAATCTGTAAAGACCATTAAATATTAATGTTAACCAAAATTGATTAATGTTGTATTGTAAACAACATGCTTACGCAAATAACTAATATTGTTACTTATTTTTACCTAGCTTTTTCACTCTGTTCTGTCCTATGAACATTACTAAGGGCTCCCAAACAAAATCGATTACTTCCAGAGGGATCAACATAACCATCAACAGTGACGTGAGGGCAAGTAGATGTAACCTTAAATGTTTCTCCAACTTGAGTATCTAATTCAAAGTAAGCAATTGAACACCAATATTCAGGAGCTGGCTGAGATGATAATAAACCACTCAATCCCATTTCGGACACTCCCCCTAGAAGAACAATATAAATCCATTCAAAATATATTTAAATATAATATAACTCTAAAAGGGTAGATATTAAATATACTTACAAAATGTTGGATGTGGTGGTTGCATTGAATGTGTATAAGTAAGTGTGCTTTGTACTGGTCGATTACCTGTTGTTGTACCAGGCATCGAGGTGGTAGGTCCTTGATAATCATGAGGTGTCATTGTTTGACTAGGTACTATATTATGTTAAATAAAAAATTATTAATTTGTTTATCGAAAATAATTGTATTAAATAATAATATAATTACATAGATTTTCTTCCTCTTGTCCAGGGAACAAACTGGGATTTTGTAATGGCATGTTTGGTGGTCCTATAACAATAAAGGTTATAAATTAGTACTTATTTATAAAATAAGCAAAAAATTATTTATTAACTTATCTACCCTCTAAAAGGCACTAAAATTTAAGACGTAACTAATAAGTAATATGTATAGTTTAATAGTCATATCGTCGTCGACACGAAAAAACCTCCTATGTGCCAAATTATCGATTTTGAGATATTGGTTAGCCTAACCCTGGATTCAGAAAAAATAGGCGGTCATTTTGATAAAAACTCCTATATGATATCTCCATTGTAGAATTAATGAAAAATAATATACAATTCCTCCTATGTGTTACCAACCATAAATTGTTTATGAAATACCTCCTATGTGATTAAAAATTTGGTCAAAATTACATTGGGGATATTGGCATGCAGATTAGACATAACCTCCTATGTGATGAAATATTGACAATTTGTACAATAAATACATATATATTAAGTTTTTTACTTCAATTTTTTTCAGAATAAAAATGTATATTTTATTACGTTTTTTAAATGTATTTTCATTAATCATTGATGATTTGTGATTTTTTAAAACGTTTTTCGTCTCCTGAAAAATTAGGTTTAAGTACATGGGAGGTTTTTTTCGTGTCAACGACAATATAATATCTATATTATATAGATATGTATAATCAAAAGCTTTATGTCATACATTTAAACTACATTTTAATAATATTTAGTATTTACTACAAAAACAAATAAAATAAATAATAATACAAAACATTCAAAAGGATAAATAATGTAAGCAAATTAGAAAATATGAATTAAAAACCTTAAGAATAATTATTTATCATTTCATTTTTCTGACTTTTTATACTTAATGGAGATGTGATAAACAATATTAATTTACTAAAAATAAAATAAGAAAATAAAAAATATAAGAAAAAATGCAGACATATTTTTCTTAACAAATTATTAAAATATATTTTTAATTTTAAATTGAAAACTTAATTTTATTTATGTTATATTACAAATAAATAAAATAAAATCAATAGAATGCTTTAAAAAAAATACCAGAAATAATTAATTAAAGGAAAATTGTAGTAGTATACATTTTGTATGTCATTGTGAGCATCCATAAATGTTGAATAATTTTTAAGAATATACCCAAGGTTTTGGCTTTACTATTGAATTGTTTTTCAAAAACTGAATTAAGCGATGACACTTGAGCTTAAAACATAAATAATCATATAATATAAGCGGTTATATCATTGAAAATTGTATCAACAGATATTTGATAGTAACTTCAAGAGAATGTAAATGATAAATGGACAACAATTTTAAAATATGGCCAAAATTGTACCTTAAGACAAATAATAATAATAATAATAATAATAAATAATTACCTATATTTCATAAATTAATTTTAATAAATATCAATTATAATTATACTATAATATCATATTACATTAGGGTATTTCAGAACCCAAGTTAACTGACTATTAGTAAAGCAACTTACTATTGGGGGGTATATGTGATGGTGTACCCGGCATCCAATTGTTACATGATTCAGTCTTAACCTGTACTTGAGAATTTATACCAATTTGATGACTAGGACGTTGTTGCTGTTGTAGTGTAGGCCGAAACAAACCAATATCTCCTACAAATAATTATGTTCTACTAATAACTACACATGCAAAACTATAATACAATTCTAAAACATAAAATAATACATCTCAATACTAAATATTTGGAAATATAGAAAATATTAACCTATCATTACCATGCAATTAATATTTTATGAATTTAAATTTATTTTCATAGTTAACTCTTACCAGCAGCTTGAGGGACAGTTGATTGTTGAGAAACATCAGTGGCTGGATTTTGTTGGTGGTATAAAGGAGGTAAGTGATGTTGTACTGTCACAGCCGGGCTGTTTCCAGATACATCACTGTCCATATTAGAACTGCTAACTTGACTAGAACCAGGCGGTGAGGGAGACATTCCTCCTCCACCAGCTGTATACTCATCTCTTAGGCCTATTATTCGGCCAGAACCATTAGTAGATGTACCACTTTGTAGCGTTAGACCACTTAAATCTAAACAGTTACTAGACTTAATAAATAATCATAATAATATAAGTAAATGATTAGTATTTACCTATGCCTGGTGACACAACCCGTTCATAATGATACGGATTAACACACACAGAATCACATTTTAAGTCAAAAGCATATTGACAATACTTTAAGTGCTTGAGTTCATTTTTATGTAAATCTGGCCATCGCCAGATTCTTGCATATATTACATGTGGAAAACCTTTACGCCCAGCTACCTAAAGCAAAATAAAATTTAGATTATAAAAAATAATTATTATTTATGTAATAGGTACTTAATTAATGTTTGAGATATTTAATTTCTAAAATAATAATTAGAACCTGCAAATCCAAGTACATATTGGTTTTGCTAATAACAAATAACTATTCAATAAAACCAATAAGTAAACTCAATTTTTCAATTGTAAAATTCTCAGATATAAAATAATTCAAATATAATCTCTCACCTGCAACCGACCGTCTAACGTTCTTTGAATTGTTACACATTTACTTGGATGTGAACCATTTGTGGTTATAGCTAGAATAAGACTATCTAATTCATCTCTTTTTTCCTAAGTAATTAGTAAAACATTAATTATTATAAATTATATCTATACAATTATAGGAATATAGGTATTGAAGTGAATATTATCGTAATAATATATCTTGATAAGATTACATCTAATAAAATGTACGAGTTAAATTAGGCAGCTCAGGTAATAGCAAAACTTGATTTTAATTGTCCATTTAATAGTTACCTTTAACTTTTTAACCAGTGACTCTATGGCTCGTTTGGCAAATCCTTCGCTTTCCCATCCCTGCCGATGGCACATCAAACTGTGTACTATACTCAAACAGGCATCAGCTGACGTCGGTGCACTGGTTTGTTGCATTTCTCTAGCTTAAATTAAGAAAATAAACTAGGTACTATGATGAAGAAATACTACTCAAGAGTGTACGATAATTAAATTCATAAAAAACATTCCTTTTGAAATATGTTTTGGTGTAGGAAAGTAAATTTACGACAGGAAAATGAAAATGACAAAACGTTACAGGGACTGCTGTCACAGTTGGTCTGCGGCCTGCGGTCGAATAACTCCGCAAGGGACTTAATATTTTATCATAATTTATGGCGATAAATATGTGCTATATTAATAAATTGTTATTCATTCATATTTAGAAATACGAATTTCAATTTTTATAGGTTAGGTATTTTATGTAAATCTGTAACTATTTTGATCCACGATTGATTCAGACAGATCGGTAATCGCAGACCAGGTTCGTCTGCGATACTTCCGAGTGTCCAGGCCATTGACCAACACGGACGGACGATGGGTCGTACGCATGAGGCCCCCCACCCAGCGATCGTGCACACATCAATCCTTGGTCGCGTCCCCCAGGCCACCGTATGGCGTACAGGTACGTCATTCTAGTCCTATCAAGTGTTCAAGTCGAACACCCGAAGTCGTTAGCGCCGACGATCACCACCTCGAAGAGAACGGACTAGACCAATTATAGGCAATAGAACGTACTTGGTTGAGGAGCAGGCGGGTGTTGTATTTGTGTTGGTTGAGGAGCTTGTGCATACTGCTGTGACATCATGTGCGCGTCGGTTTCCATTTGACGGTTTTCGAAATTAATTAATCGCACCACGGAATTAAATAAAAACAACAAAGAAATATCAGATAACTCCCAATCGCGAAATTTCGCACCACCAACATTGGGTTGTTGTCAATGTTGTAGTCGGTTTATTTTGTATTATTATATACTTGCGATGGGCGTGTTTTCGTCAAGGGTTTCCCAAACGCAATTTGCTCGGTAGTTGGCGCGCGTATTTACGAAAATCTACAGGTAAACGGGGCAAGTGGAATGGGCCTCGTACGTCCATTTTTGATATATTGTTTTAACAAATCCCGTCTTCGAGGAGAAAATAATCTATCGCATCCGGTGCGGCATTGCCGTTTCTGAACTATAGTTTGGGCCTGCGTGTAAACAAAATTAATGGGTCCCCAGGGGGATGGTAAATACTAAATAGGTCAAGACTATGCAAAAATTATCCTGCATAAACAGGTATTATATATATATATATATCATAATACGTGGTTATTGAAATAGATAAAAGCCCTTTCAACTTTGAAAAACTTACCCTGGGTCCACCTACCTACCCCACGAAAAAAAAATAAAAATTGTTTGTTTTTATTAGTTTTTTTACTTATACATACCTAGTAAATATAAAAAAACAATAGAATAATTCACAGTACATTATATACTAAACCAATCACTGTAATTGTCTAAATATTGGGGTATAGATGGACTGAACTTAAATTTTAATAACACAATTTCATATATTTTAAATATTTACCACCACCGTAACATAATATTATACTCTAATATACATTATTTACTTATTACAGTTATGTAAATAAATTGTGGACGAAAAGGGTTGGTCCGTGATCAGACCACTGCCACCACCCCCATGATAAGTTGAAGCAGCTGCGTCAAAATTGAGGTTTTTGACTTGCCACCGGATACTTATTGATAAATCTCGTCTCTTAGTTGGATAAATATTTAAGAATTTAGAATTACTGCTACATAGTGGCACAGCGAATAGCTGTCTTATGAAGTGACAATTCATGTAGAAGTGTAGATACCCATTACATTTTAATGACATTTATTTATAATTTATGCGTTCTTATAAATTGGGTTTGGTGGGTGGGTATTAAATTTAAATGGTTGCTTCATTGACAAAAAAAAGTTCACACAGCCACTGCTGCCTCAACCACAATACAATATTAATATTGAGAAAATTTAAGATTATGAACATGGTCACAACTCAAGTCTCAAAGTGTTTAGGTATTTATGAATAACAAAGCAAAAATAATTAATATTTAAAAACTTTTTAATCATTGTTTATATAAATAAAAAAATCAGTAAACTAAGCTAAATTAACAATTTAATATGAAAACATCATAAAATACTAAATAGTAAACTAAAACTATTTTTCTTCATATTATATCAATAAATATAGCAACAAACCAAGTATTGTACACAATACATAATGACAAAAAGTATACATTTTTTGAACAAAATAAGTATAATTTTTTTTTTTAACAAACAGTTATAATACATAATTTAGAAAAAAAAAAATCAAAATTGTATTCCGATTAAAAGTAAAAGCAGCAAGTACTTGAAAAATTATAATACTAAAGTATAAAAATTTAAATTACAATTTAATTATCATAGAAAATGTAATCTTAAATATTATATTAAGAAAGACCCTAGTCAACATTTAATTTCGTTCTGATAATATTTTGTTGGTTTTTCTGATATTCTGGTTTCCTCTTTTCTTTTCATTTTTCTGAAACATAAATGTTGCATTATCGTATATTCAAGTTGGCTTTTGAATTTAAAAATGTAGTACCATTGAGTGTATATTACACAATATAATATATTTGAAGAAGTTATTAATTATCAGGACATTAATATAAAATGTTTACCTTTAAAGCTTTAGGGCTATTTTCTTTAGATGGTAAATTGGATTCATACCCATCTAAGGATTGCACGCTAGAACTTATAGAAGAAGGTGTGGAATTTGTTACAGATTCACTGAAATCGACTAAATATTTTTGAGTAATATCACGTCTCAATGTCGTGTTAACCAAATCTGGAGTGTCAAATTGTTTTCTTTTTGGTGTTTCTCCTATTAAAAATTATTTAAAATATAATTGTATAATAATAAATTATTTTTCATTCAACAATCATACCCAATGGTTTGCATTGTTTCGATTCATTCAAAAACATATTTATATTTGTTTCTTGTCTAAAGAATTCTTCTTTAACACATAAGCTGCCTGTACCCAAACTATCATCCTGTTTTTCTCTGAGAACTGAAAAATTTGTGTGAAAATCTTTTGAAATATTTCCAAAATCATCTATTGTTTTTTTAGCATCCAGAAGTGTTTCTGATACACTGTTTGTTGTTTTCTGAATAATTAAAATTAAAAATTAAAATTTATTTACTCTAAAAGTATAATATTTAAATATATTACCAAAATATTATCATTAGCAGTTTCTACATGAGTTTTTATTTCTTGGGTTAAATGATTTAATTCATTATTTAATACAATTGAAATTTTTGTAAGTTCATCCTTGTTATTGCTGCACTTTTCTGATAATGTTTTTAGTTGAGCTCCATCTGTTATGGTGTTCATTATGACACGACTCTTTAGAGAAACAAAATATTTCACAATATAGATAGTAAAAAAAAACCTATCTACAATTTAAAAACATAATAGATGAATATTTTAACTTACCTCATTTGTATGGTGTTCAATTGGTTGGAGTAAATTAGAGTTTTGTAAATGTATTCTTTCCAATGTTAGTAAACATGGAACCAAATCTTTAATACCTTTATCTTGGTTTGTAAACATTTCTGATATTTCATTATTTTGAGTATTGAAGTCTAAATGTATTTCATCATACGTTTTTGTCTCCTCGGCATTTTGAATATCTTCTAAGAATTGAGTATTGAATTTTTGACATTGTAAACTATAGTTAAGAAACTGGTCCTTGATCTTTTGAATTTTCTAAAAATATAACATTTATTATAAATCGGTTATACATATTTGTTTTTATTTTAGTATGACAACTTTACTTTTAATGTTTCTTGTTTTTCCAAATCCAATGATTCGTAGCATTTTTTTGAACGGTTAATATAATGGTTTTCAATGGATTTATTGAAAGTCTCTTGAGTAGTCAAACGGTACTTAATTTCGCATAGCACATCATTTATATTTTTATTGTAAGATGTTGTCTAGAATAACAATATTATTAGTAATTTATATTAAACTAAATAATTTTCTATTCAACAATAATATAAAATTGACTTTTATTTAAAATATATATTTCTATGTATTCATCGAAACCTGTGACCTTTTCAGTATGGTCCACAATAAATATGTATTTCTTCAAAAGTGTTTATTAAAATAAATAATTATCAAACAAAAATCAATATGTACATATTTGTAATACATAGTATTAAAAACAGTTATATTATAATTATAATAATCAACAGAAGAAATACATTTAGTCTTCATTTATTTTGGATTTAGCATTAAGATGAGTAAAAAAAATGGTTAAAAAAATATTTTTACCACTGGTAATATGAGTTTGAGACTAGATCCAAACAATTAAAATAATTTACAAGTACCAGAAACAAAAAAATCTAAAATTAAAATAAACAACTCTTTGGTCTTCTCCATGGAATGAACGATTTCCCTCCAAACATTTAGGTAAAAAAATATTTCAAATTAAAAATTAGGATTTAGTTTATCATAAAATACCTCATTAATGTGATTTAAAATTGCATCATGATATAAATCCATGGATGCAGTAACATTATTTATTGTTTCTGACTTTTCCATTATGTTTATTTCCAAAAGTTCCATTTCCTTAAGTAAAATATTTATTCTTTGATCTATTTTATTTTTTCCATTTTCTCCATGATTCAATATGTCCATTACCTAAATAAAAATAATGTTAATTATGAGGAAAAATAATTTTACAAAAAAATTACTTGTTTTTTCATATTTGAGAATATATTAACGGTTTTATCGTTATTATTATTCATTTTATTTAAAACTTCTTGTAGATTATTCTTGATTGATGTATTTTGATTAAGCATGTCATCTAAAATAAACGATTGTCAAAAGTAAAATAATTATAACTCTTAAAAAAATATATTACCGCTGAGTTTATCTTGTGTATCTAAATATTCTCTATTTTTACTTTCAAATAACGTTAAAGTCTTTGAAAATGAAGTATTTGTTTCCATTACTCGATTCCTTAATTTCTCAATGGCTGATTCATTTGTTTTTTCAACATCACTAGATAATTTTAAATATATGAAAATTACAAATATACATTAAATAGATAAATAAATGAAAATTAACAAATTTAACTTACATAGTGCGTTCTATTTTATCATGAAGTAATTTCATGTCATTTTCATAAATTTCAGCCAAGGACCTTAAGTTTGTTGCTTCTTTGTCAAGTTTAACTATAAGACTGTCTCTTCTGTCTCGCTCATCCATTGTTCGTATTAAATCAACTTTTAATTCCCTCATAATTTCCTTAAATATAAAATCGGATTATTATTTAAAATTTATTGAAACTATAAGATTTATTGTAATAAAATGATAAGAGTTGAACGAGAATGGATTTTGTTATGTAGTCAAGTTAAGTATTAATTTTTTCAAGTCAGGTACTTGAATACTTAAGAGGATGCTACACCCGGCCTGTGTCGTGGTAATTTTAGAATTTAGATAACATAAATACAATTAAAGTTATCAGTTTGAGAACATTAGGACACAAATATAGTTCTTTATGTGTTGTGGAATTTAGGTAATTTTACTATGAATACAGAGGGAGCACAGTTGTCCCAACTAAAACAGTTTTTGCTAAGTTGTACATTTGTAAGACAGAGACAACGCATTCGGGTGTAGTATCCTATTAACCTCACTTGAAGAGCGTTGAGTACACTGAAATTGAAGGGTTCTTCTATTATTGGCTTATATCAGTTTATTATTTAATATGTAATAACAACTAATATAGAAAAAAATTCAAGTTAAAAAAAAATTAAAATAATAAAACAAGTCACAAGTATTTGAACTAGACTTTACATGTTTTTGAAATCGAGTACTGGCACAACTTCTATTAAAATGACAATACATACTTCTTTTTTATTTAATTCTTCATTAACAGCTCGTATTGTAGCAATTTTTTCACAGATGTCTACTTCATTTTTTTCTAATCTCAACACCATATCATTGTAATTTTCTTCAGCTACATATACACCATTTTTATCTCTAGTAGCAACCAAATCACGTTTCAGTTTTTCAATTTCATCGGTATATTCCTAAAATAGTAAATTATTTCAGTTAACATGTTATATATTTCAATTTGTAGTTAGCAAATATATATACCCGGATTAATGCTTTTTTTGTAAATTTTTGGTTTACTTCTGGCTTATTCTTTATGCTCTTAGCCCTGGAAGCATAGTCTAATGTGCTCAAAGTTTCTTCCAAATTACAATGTGATGGTGATATAGTAGCAATAATAGAGGTTTTAGTTTTACCTCCTAAAGAATCTTGTAATAACCGAGTAAGTTTTGATTCTCTATAAAAAAAAAAAAAAATATTAAAATTGTAATTCGTTATAATAAATATTTAACTAAATTTGGTTACCTGTATGGGACATGAGGGGTTTGTTCCACAAGTGATGTGATACAACGACCAAGTGTAAGTAAAGATTTATTGATATTACCAGCTTCACAAGCTCGTCTATCAATTGCACCAGATCGTCCAATATTTTCACTACCAGCCAAGTCTACAAGATTTAACTTTCCAACTCTAACAATATCTTCATTCTCAATAGTTGACTCTTTTATATGAACAGTTATGGTGAATATTGTATGTGAACGACTAAAAATTAATATAACCATAAGCATAATAAAATTGCACAATTTAGAAAATATAAATAAAGTTAGAAATTATTTTACCTAGATTGTGTGTTCATCAATGTTGCAGCAGTTTGTCGTCTTTTTGATCCCTTTTCTAGTAACTTATAGACTTCATTTTTATTACTGACAATAACTTCTTCTAAGCCACGTACAATCACTGAACCTTTTTTTTCTTCAAAAATCCTGTGTTAATTCATAAACATAATTTGTTTAATTGTTTTAAATAGATATTAAAATAATTAGGTCTTGTTTTTTCTTTTACCTAAGAGATTTATTTGAAGGTTCTTCTGAACAAGAAAGAAGATCAAAAATGTCTTCATTATAAAGTTCCAAAAATGATGCTCTAACAGTATGTTCAACTTGTAAGAGTCTAAGTTCATCAAACATATGACTTAAAGCTCGTGGTATAATCCCTGAAATTGGGTCCTGAAATAATTTGATGAGAAAATTGTACATTTGTTAAAAATAAGAACTATCATCACATTAAGTGCCCAAACAGTTCATAGTACAAATATAAGTTAAAATAGACATCGTACATTGATATTTTTATTAAGAGGGCAACGTAACTCCATGTGTTTGCGTCTGGTCTTACACACGCATAACATAGAAAATCTAAGTGCTAGATGCCTACGGTTTATACTTTATTTAATCAATTTAATTTATATACTATTAAATTTGTTTAGGAGAATATACACTATGCTTTAACAAAGCTGTTTTTATATTGTTTTTTTTTTTAAAAAACGAGTAAAATGAATTTTAAATTTAATGAATTATTTAGTACCGATAACCAATGATGAAATAAAAATATAAAAAAAATACTCAGCTCGAGCAGTTGATAGTCTCCTCTACAAATTATAATGTAGTAGATTTTTAAATACAATTTATTTGTTTGTATAATTAACCTATAATATACCGTATTCCAAGATATTGATGATTGTCCATTTAATCTATCACCTTCCATGGTAAAAGTCTTTCCTGTTCCAGTTTGTCCATAAGCAAATACTGTACAATTGTAGCCATCCAATACTTCTTTGATTAATGGGTATACAACAACATTATAAACATCAACCTAAACAGAAATAATAAAAAAAATAAAGCAGGTTAATAAATAAATAATATAATATGAATAAATACTTGTTTTGAATTTTGTCCAAAAACTTTATCAAAATGGAATGTTTTAGTACGACGATCAGCTAAAATGGTTTTTTCTGTTACTATAATTTCCTTATGGTTAGATGAAACATCCACAACAGGCAAGCCTTTACTTTTATCTGCATCATTCATAGGCCTTTAAAAATATGAAACACAAAATTAATAATTTATAGGGTATCTATAATAAACTTCTAGAACAAAAATGTTCTTAGGAGTGTAGGACGTAGGTACCTACACAATATTGTACTATAACTAAATATTTTATACCAGGTATATTCATGTTAAGTTAGTAATTTAAACAAATAAGGAGTCTTTTTAACTCCCATGCTATACTTAGTTACTATGTTATATTTAATGAGGTATTGCTGTAAGTACATAATTGACATTTTAATTTCAATCTAAATTACCCACTATCATTCTTGCTTAACACGTTCAACTCCACCAGTGATTTCAGAAACGACGGAAAAAACAATAACTAAAACACCCACCCATACCTTTACATTTAGAGTTCATTGTGAATGGCATATTTTAGTTTCAGAGTTTATAAAAAAAATCCAATTTAATTATAGCATCTATAAATGTATACTTTATGACATGTTAACGCGTCACTGGCCCATTTGAATAAACTCGTGAGTACTACATACTTATTCCTTCAAATTTCAACTACAACTGGTTTCTGTCTGGTTCTGTTTAGTGTCGAAATTTTTAAATTTAACTTCATACCTATGTATTTTAAAGTTGTATATTTCAGTACCTATTAACTATTTTCATATACCTAGGCTTTTAGTGAGTAGAATAACTTTAATGGATTAATGCAACTTATATTTTTAAATTATTTGCAAAATAATTATTCCTTCGGATCTTATTATCTGGACATACCCAATATATAATTTTAAAAAAAACATTGAAGAAATGTGTATAAGAAATTATATTGTGTGATTAATTTACCTCACTCTGACGAAAACTTCAATCGGTTTTTCATTTGATGCATTTTTTTTCTGAAGTAAATGGTCTGCCATTGTCAATTTTTTTTCAAAAAAACAAATTACTATTAATCAAGTCAAAATACGTGAGCGTATTATAAAAATGACTTGTAACAATTAGAAGTTATAATAATTGTTATGAATTTAAGTCAATTTTACGGTTATGAGTTTACAAAATAATACACAATTCACTTTACACAAGACGATTCAAACTTAACCGACAGCCGACATTGATAAATAACACAATAATTCACTACTCAGAATTCAAGTGCGAGAGGGAGTATGAGTGTATTGTGTTCGTGTATGAGTATTGAGCATCAGCATTGGCAAATGACTATGACAATAGGAACATAGAATTTCGATATCTGACCGTTAAAACTTGAATTTTGTAAACAAACATTTACCAACCAACCGACACTCAGTATACAATCACTGTTCACAATTGTGCGCCATATTGCATAAAAATTATCATGGCTAATAAAACATAAAATACGTTATTCGAATATTCGATAAGGTTACCTTTTGTTTCTTAAAATAGTTGTTCCAAAGGAAATTTTTAAATTGAAATATAGGTATAATTCTTTTTTTTTTTAATAATATCACGGACTATTATGGAATGGTTCGTTACTGAATATTTTGTCTCAAATTTAACACTATAATCGTCTATAAAATTATAATGAAACACAGTTATTTACCATTCTTTCGTCTATTATTACCGCTAGATAGCGCTCGACGCTATATACCATACGAAAAAGATTATAATAGACTTTTGATAGTCTGAGTAACAGGTGGTAACAGCAAAAAAACAACAAACAAAATTCCACTACACAGTACACCGTGGCTCACCGACCAATTTTATTCATTTTTCGTTAGCAATACGACAGTACCACCACAGGGCACAGAATAATTGGCAATACAATAGTACATATTACATTCTAATCCGCGATTAATATCTAAAATGTACATATTTTGTCGATTGTTCCATAGAGAATATGTTCTGACGCTTTAATAAAAATTTGTTTCAACTATAGACTATTATAATTTATATGGTAAACCTCTCGTATAAACTTAATTTTTACGGTTCCAGTGGCCAATTGTTACAAAACCTATTTATGCCATTAGTCCAGGGGTAGTCCAGAACCATGCCCACTAGAAATATTATGTTTGGGCCTCAAGCTATATATTTTGTTATTTGTAATGTTTTTTTTCAATGCCACATCGTAATCGTTATATCGGTAACCGATATAATATTTATTATAGTCGAAAACGAAGGAAACAATACAATTTATAAAAATAAAACTGGGACAGTCTGACTACAGCCGCGATGGCTATGAACATTATTATTAGATTCATTTTTAGAATTATATAATATTGTAATGATAAATTGATACACGTCAATAGTCAATACGTCATGACTCCTCTAAGCATGACTCATTGCATCGCGAAATTTTATTCTTATCTATGTTTTATTTTCTAATTTTTTTCCGATGGTTTGACTAATTAAAATTAATTATTAATTATTAATTAATATCGTCAATTATGAGTATTTTCCAAATTCATTGTATTTACTATATAAATTATACTCCTGTAGGCTGTAAAGTTTAAGAGAACGCCCACGGCCCACATTTGTTGTCTTCGTCTTACAAATGTAAAACATAGCAAAAATAGTTTTGCGCAGGAAAAAAGCGAGATGGTTTCAGTCATAATTATAATATAAGAATCGAAATTTTCACCACATAAAAAGGAGAACTTTGTGCAATATTGTTTTAATTTTTCCGATATCGGAACTACAAAAAAAGTTATTCAAGTTTAAAAACACAAACAATAATGAATTTTGAAACTATAAGAACTTTTTTCGTATAAGTGACATCAAAAAAATAAAATTCATATTGCACAGCCAAATTTCTCCTTTTTAAGTGGCCAAAATTTCGTTTCTTAGTTATGACTGTAGCCTTCTCGGTTCTTTCCCGCGTAAAACAGTTTTTGATATGTTTTACATTTATAAGTCGTTGTACATAATATGCGTGTGTGACGTCCTCTTAATGTTTATTGCTATTCCGAATTCCGATAATTTCATCATATTTTATTCATGACGCGTTGATGTGTTTGCCGCGTATAGCCGTATAGGTAATTGCTTCCATCACCTGCATGGCTGCATTTCTGACAAAGATATTAAATTATTATTCGAATTGCAATAAGTAATAACTCTTAATATGTAAAGTAATGAAATACAGAAAATATAGTGGATGTGCTTGGCCGTGATGGGTGTTCCGTAAGTAAGGCATGTGGGAGCCATGTGTTCATGTGGCTTATACAGTTATACGTGATAAAATATAACCTAGATACCTTTGAGTCACCGTATGGTTTGGGCCATATATACATATTATTATTATTATTATTTATAATTTATTATTCTCTAGCAATAGTATTTAAATTATGTTGCCTAATTTATAACATAACATTATATAATAATTTATAATAGGCAAGTCGGAATCTTGATAAAAAAAAAAACAACATTATAATAATGATAATATAACATGCAGTTGCTTGTCATCGTACCTATTAAGACGATCGCAAAACGTATTTTTCATACGCTTTAGACCAATAAACTATAACTTATAAGTGGTGGTAAATACTAAATATACTTTGCAATGTCTGATTTTAATTTTATATGTATTTATGAATTCTTTGAAAATATATCTTGGGGTATTTTAGAAGTCGATTTTTAATTTTCAATTTTAAGACATTTTTTCTCGATATTGACATGTGCGTGTGTTTGCGAGAGTGGCACACGACGGACCCGAACAAACCACACTGCGTAACGTGTACAAGACATCGAATTGCCTATACTCGACTCCTTATTAAATCACCGCCTTCTATCCCCTTAAGATATCATTTTTTAAATTCCATGAAATCAATACATTACACTTGTATCTATTTTGGGCTTTGGTCAGTGGTCACATTAGATTTTAAATAGAAAAAGTTATTCCTAAATAGCCAATTCTAGAAAGATTTGAAATAAACTATTTTTCAAAATAATTATATTCGAACTATATTCAATTATCTAATTACCGCTTTTAGTAATTTTTATAACTATGTAAATGAAAATATATTTTATTTCCGTGACGTATAAAATTTGAGTGCGCGAGCGAGAGTTAAAATCGATAATAGATTACACACTGATAATGTTCATTTACTACTCACCGCTGACCATAACATGTACATTTGGGCTATGTACATGTTATGTGAATTGCCTAAATATTATTCCCTAAATCAAACTATACTTTTGTAATAGTCCAGTCCCTAGGGGCGTCATAAATTCACGTTTTCTTTGTCAAAAACTACAGCTGTTTCTAATTGAATAGTAAACTATTACTATTAACTTTAGTATCTAAGAATAGTCTGAGTGTTTTAAAAATATTAGAAAATTTCAAGTCTGGGCATTAACGAGTTAATAAGTTAAAGTTAAGTTACTTTTAACTAAGTTAATTAACGTGTTACTTTTTTTTAGAAGTAACTTCTAACTTAACGAGTTACATTTTTCCCCATGTTATTCAGTAACTTAACGAGTTAATTCATTTTATTGGCACTTTAAGTTAATTTATTCCTAAACC
>NC_042494.1:105489177-105490692 GCF_005508785.2 Acyrthosiphon pisum
ACCTATTCGTTTCTGTGTCACAGTTATTACCAATCAGTATTAATTTGTTACGTCTTGCGAACATAACGAATACATTTATCTACTTTTGTCTAAAAGTTAAATCGTTTTTTCATATTATAATCTGTTTATTCAACGTTCATCATAAAACCATCACGCCAAATAAAGCAACATACGACAGACGACAGTAGTTTATCTGTTAACCAGAAACTCTCCTAGAACAAAATTATGCAAATGGTTTTTATTGATCTTCGGTCAAATAGACCGAAACCGTTAGATGGTTGCGATTTCAACAGCTTGCCGGTTCACAGACGGTTTATATTTTTACCTAATATGGCCGTGCGGACAAATCCTGCAGCCAAAGTAACAGAGTTTGGATGGAAATCAATGCCAAATATAACACTTCCTGCTGTGGACAATTTCCAGGAAAGTAAACAGAAATCGTCGGAAATCGGTGATTTTCCTAGTTTGCTGGTGCATGAAAGGGCAGTGTCGTGTCCTAACATGGCTCTGCTGAAAAATTCCGCAGCTGAAGCACTAGAGACCGGGTGCAAGTCTACGCCCAATATAATACTGCCGGTTGATACAATTGTCGACGATATCCGGGAAAATAGACAGAAACCTTCGGAAAACTGCGATTTCCATAGTCTGCCGGTGAACTGCAAGAGATCTGTGTCATTTCCCAATAATATGGCAGTAGGTGCAAATTTCAGTGGTGATGCACCGGAAATTGAATTGCCGTTAGTTACGTCCGCGGAGTTGCCTGCAGTTACCATCGATTCACAGTGTACCGGATCGTCCGTTAGCACATTGATGACACTAGATGCCCCTGTAGAAGATAGCAGAATCGAGAGGTTGTTATTTATAGTCTCGTCGTCTTTGCCACAGTTACAAAAAATAGAAGTCGACATGCAGCTTATAGTAACGGATACGGTAACCTGCGTTGGCCGTAGTGATGAGGGGACGATAACCGCAGTCACACCTAGACGTCCGCGCCGTTCAGTGTGGAGCCGGACTAAGAAATTTGTGAGGCGAATGTTCTGTTGTGGTGCGATGGACCACGCAGACGTATTGATGAGTTTATATGGTTATATTACGATTATTTGGGCACCGGGACTTAGACGTCCCCTCCCCCACAGTTAAAGAGCTTGTGTTGACGCGTTCGTAGCGAGTACGCTACGCCCTTTTTTCTAGTACCTAATAAGTCGCACCTTTTCACTATTTTGTATCCGGCCGGACACGTGTTGTGTTCACCGGACGCCCAGACAAACCGCCTGAATTCGTTTTCGTCCGCCATGTCGAGTGTTTGTACCGAGTTAGGGCAGGTTTTCCGAGTGCGGTATTTAATTATTTGCTGTGCGGCCGCCGGCTCTTCGCCGTGAGTTTTGTTTTCCACGTCGCGGTCTTCTGCATAAAATTCACTTTGCTTTTTGTTCATAATGATGTATCCGACCAATAATCCGGACCATTCAAAAAAATAGTGAAATGTTTAATTAAACTTATTACTACAAAAAAGTG
>NC_042494.1:105490979-105510329 GCF_005508785.2 Acyrthosiphon pisum
TAGCAGTTACTGCTGCCCTCGGCCTAGCAGATTTTTCACCTATAAGTTATATATTATATATATATATATATAACGATATGAGTTGAAGTTGGTGTAATCTAATTTTAACCCCAAACAGGGGAAATGTTTTGTAAAAAATGTATACCTATCTAAATTATAATTATAAATTATGGCTATGCTACTGTAATATAATGTAAAATATATAATAATTTATTTTTTGAATAACCTACTTGGTAAGGTACCACACCTTAACTATTAATATAATACTTATTGTTTAAGTTATTATTCTTATTAAATGGACGGTTTTTAAGAGAAAATTAGATTCAAAAATTGATACTTTTCAGGAGACACTAAAAACATTATAACTTGTACATTTTTAATGTTTTTAAATTTTGTATTCATAATCATGTTTGATAAGTGTTTTGTTATTTTACTGTTAAATATATTTTATTTTTTATTTATTTTCTTCAAATTATAATGACTTAAGACCTAGTGCATGTAATTTTATAAGACTTATGCCCTTTGTCATTAAAATAAGTTATAATTAGTGACTTAGGCCTTTTCTCATGAAAAAAAAATTCTGTATAACGACTTATTACCATACGCATTCTATTTTATATGGTAAACCAAATCTCACATGGCATCTACAGTGGTACCATTCAACGCGGCTTGAAATTTCACACAGAATTAATGTATAAACTGAAAATGTCCAAAATTGACTTAAGCCCTTTCTCTTAAAAACCGTCCAAATATCATCTTCAGATGAAGTTAATCTTGTACTACAATTTCTCACTAAATCCAGTACTCACCCAACCGGCACCCCTTTAAAACTATCGGGAAACTGTCCTTCAAAATCACGGTCAACACGCCACTGCTATATACCTAGTCTATAATTTAGTTTTGGGTTGGAAAAAAATTAAGCGCGCTAGCGTTGTGTAAACAAATTAACTTTTTTTTGACTTAATAAAAAGTTAACAAAAAGTGTGTATTAACTTTTAACTTAACTAAGTTAACCTTTAATTAAATTAACTTTTAACTTTTTATTATTGGTGCATATTAACTTAACTTAACTGATTAAAAAAAATCATTAATTTGCCCAGCTTTGATAAGTAATCTCTCATTATTATAGTATTGGGATTATTTTATTAAAAATTTAATTATATTCTTAAACTTATCATTAGACATTATAATAACTATAAGTGAACCACTACAATATATTATACGCTTTTTATTATTATTTTTGTTACATACACAAATGTCTTAGTTTTAAAAACAAATTATATAAGTTTCTGATAATGATAAGTTAATAATGATAAGTAAACATAAATACATTATGTTATAATAAAATTACTGTTAACTGTTTAGCGTTAAGGCCCCTGCAAAACCTATTAATTTTTCATCAAAACGACCTCCTAAGCGACTGACAAAAATTAAAGTGGTTCGATTTAAAAAATGTAAAAATGTTTTAATTTGTCAACAAGTCTACTTTGCATCGGTTGGAGCATATTTTTCTATATTTTAGATATTTTTGAATATATTCAGCATTGAAAATTTATAAATTTATAAAATGTAAAATATTTATTATCGTCAAGAATTTACTAAAATTGAAAAAGTGCTCCGACCGATGCAAAGTAAACTTATTTACCAACACAAACATCTTTACATTTTTAAATCGAGCCACTAGAAGTACTTTAATTAGCCTACGAAGGTGGCTGAGTTGCACTTATTGTCGCTGATCGAAGTGTCTACAATCCACCGCAGGTGGATTGCCTACTAGATATATTGTCGCACATTGCCCGTGATCCGACATAGTATGTCTGAGTTACACTTACTGCAACGAGTTACACCCAAAAAGAGTTGAACAATCACAATTTTTCTAAGATTTGTCATTTTTTACGGGCAACGAAAGGCACGGGATCAGCTAATATCCAATAAAGCTGAGGCATACAACATAGAAAATATTACGAATTATTACAAGAGACCCGTGCAAAATAATACCAAAATAAAACAATAAATCAATAATAAAAATAAAGTATTATTATTTATTACATTATTACATTAATATTATATTGTTTCGCTATTCAGTCGATAATTATCCACTTAATCGTTGTAAAATAGGCAATCCACAATAATTGAATACATTAAAAAAGAAAGTTATTGGTGACAAAAAGAATAGTAAAAATAAACCTTATTGATAATTATATATATATATATATAAACTTACAGACAATTTGAGTAATTAAACACAAGAAAAATGCACCGGCTCTGACATCCTTAATTACATATTTTAACATTAATTTTTGTTTTTTTTTTTATTTTAGGTTAGGTTCAGTAAAACACAAAGCAGTCTGTCCGCGCGGACACTGTAAAATAATACAGCCACGCGGACTGTCCGCCGTGGATAGCGTACCTGTACGGCGTACACCATGGCAGACAGCTTTCTGTTTGACCGAGCCTTTAATTATGAATAAATAATATTATATTAAAAATTGCTTTAAAATTGTATTTGGTACTTTCCTGTTATACGAGACTACAGCTGCTTATCGCGACTACCACCCAAGACTACCTCCGTTATCACGACTACCGCACTTATTTTGTGAAACATCACAATCCTGTTATCTAAGACTACTAAAATGGTACTTTCCTATTATACGAGACTACCTTTGCCTTCTTTGATATATTTTTTTAATAATATGTATCGTGGGTATGGCTAGAATGAAATAAAGAAAAATTTTAAATATGCATAGTAATTATTCGTTATGTATTTTACACGCTACCTACACTCAAAAGTGCCAAATTTGCCACGGCGTAGGTACGGAAAACAATAAAATAATAATAATAATACAAAATGGTAAATCCACAAATAAAATAATAAATAATTTGTGTATCATAAGGATAAGAATTATATAAAAAAAAATTAAATACATAATACTAAATTTGCCGCGGCGTATAGAAAACAATGAAATAATAATAATACAAATTAGTAAATCCACAAATAAAATAAATAATTATTACAATATAAGATGTTCAATGTAAGAAAAAATTATAATAATGGAGGAAATTGAATTTTTATTGTTTCTAAAATTTCGGTGAATTTACATTCTTTTGCGTTTTGCCTCCACATGAATTCAGCTAAATATGATTTTAGATGATGACGCGCGGTGCCACGATGTTTTTTATTCTGCCATTTTGCTGATCCCCATAGACGTTCTACACTTTGAGTATGTGCTCCACTTTGGGGATCTACAAAGTTTTTTGTGTGGTTTACTGTTAAATATTTATGACCCGCTTTCTCAAGTTCGCTAAAGCTGTATGCCCGCCAACAATCAGAATAAATTATTGTTCCTTTTTTTATATTTAGTAATATTGAATTTAGGAGAGTATAGACATATTTCGATCAGGAATCTGGACCAAAAAACATTCCTTAGTTTCCCGACATAGACCTTCAAAAATCCACTGTTGTGGAAGAATTCTGCCTGCATTATTTTTGCGCTTGGAAAATAAACTTTCGTCTATTTTGACAATTTTTTCGCATCCTCCAATTTTTCCTTGATTCCTTGCCTCAACATTCAGTACACAAACTTCCCGCAAATAATTATTTCAATCTATTACTGTATTTTTATTTATTTTCAAATTTTGTTCACACCATTTTATTGAAGTAAACTCTTGACTCCAAGCAAAAATAAACCGTAAAACAGTATCAAATGGAAGACGACTGTGCTCAAACCAAGTGTTACTTCGGACACTTACCTTTTTTTGACAATTTTTAATATTACACTTCCAAAATATCAACTTTCCGAAGTATAATTTAGTGTCATGACCATTCTTGCATTGTCTTTGCGTATGTAATATACCATGTTCCTGAAGTAGCCTTACTGCATCCTCTTCACTTTGAGGTAGAGACCACATGTCCATATCGTATTAATTAATTGATAAAAAAAATTAGAAAAACACAGGGTACGTGTATATAATAGAAAATATATTTACTGACTGCTGAGTACCTACAAGAAAGTGTATCTTAGCTATGTAATCATTTTAAAAATACGAACAATTTTATGATCACATAATAATTGTCGTTTGTTATGAAAAAAATTACATATATCAACAAAAACTGAAAATATTAATCATACCTATTAAGTTTTAAAAATGATTTATAATATTAAATAATTTTCAGTAGTACGGTTTGATTATATGTCTGGTGAAGCTGAACCGGTTCTAGAACCTTATCCGCTTCTGAAAATAAAAAAATATTGCAACAAAATTAGTAATTAAATATGTTTTAATATTATTCAACATACATGCTTATACACAATCCAGATTTTAAATAGGGAAAGGGAATAATTAGTTATATGTTTTAATTAGTTAAAGTATTTTAATATTCCGTAATATTATTATTATTATTATGCCGTACTTATCATAATAATATTATTACGGGCGAGGCGTCCACTATGTCTATATCATGTTTACGGCGGCGTTTTCCGCTGATAAACAAACGCAAGGTATAGGTATTATCAGTGGCGTAATTACGGTAGGGGATTTGGGTGTCGTATCCCCCATGACTTTATTTTTTAAGCTGGCGAACCATATTTATGTTCCTACTTATATATAAACTTACCATACTACTTTATATAAATATAGGTATTTATAGCCACATTTCCTTACTAGTTTAGTTAAATGCTCAATATGGTATTTTCAATTTAAATTATTGTCATCGATCAATCCTAGGTATTTTATACTTGATAGTTATTTTATTTAATCCCAATAACAATCAAATATATGTTTACAAGCTAGTCTTATGGAAAAACAGTTTGTAATTTTTAATACTATTAATTTTATTAAATTAGATTTATTTAAATTTATTGCTATTCCATTATTGTCAAACCATGCCTTTATTAGTTTAATTGATGTATTAACTAAATTAAATGTATGTTAAGAATAGGGACTGATACCTTTTAGTTTTTACGGTTCCGGTACTTAATTATTTTATTAAAAGGTTCTGGTTCCAGTTCTGGTTTATGATAATTTTTATTTAAGGAACCAGGTTCCGGTTCCAGTATGGAAAATTAATTTAATAGTTTAAGTTAGGGTTCTAGTTAAAACAAGTATTAAACAATTACAAAAATTTATATATTTTTTTATTCTTTTATAAACATTAAATAATATTGAATTTATAAATTAATCAATTTTATAAATGTTTAAAATATCTATATGAAAGATTATCATGTTACGATCTATTTGACTATATGGTAGCTGTCAACTACCTCTGAACATTTTTAAAACAAAAAAGATACTTTTAAAATACTTAGGTATCTACAGTCAGTGTTTTACTACTAACTACCTACTAGGTAAAAATTATTATAAACTTAAATTTATTATATACAAAAAATACCTGTAGATTAATCTTAAAAAAATTAAAGTTCAAAATGATTTCATTAATATGCTAATAAAATAACCTTGGTCTTACTTACTTTAATTTTGTTCAAACATTTTTTGCACGTAGAAATTTTTTCCACTTCGTTATAGTCAAAATATTCTTCAACAACAGATTTATATACTCGAGGCATAGTAACAATTTTTAGTTTAACCAATGACTTAAATAGTGACTCAATAGTCAATTGAGAAGTACACACCAATAATAGTCAAACTATCAACCGTGAATTCGGGTAATTGACAGTAATCAGTATTGTAATCTATATTATTTTGGTTGGATTTCTAAATATATACACAATGTCTTGGAAGAAAAGATACCATCACCATATTCTACGACCGTGATCACCATAGATTTGAAAGTTGAAAAATTCAATATGATAACAATAGAGTTAATAAGTCATAACATTACTTATCATTATTTCACAAGAAATAAACAACTCTAAACAGAAATAAAAATAGTTTATCAAAACAAACGTATTTTAATCTGAGGTAAAAGCATTATGCCGATAAATTGAGCATAAGTTAAGGAGGAAAAAATAAAATAATTTAACATTGAAAATCCGTTTTTTAAATTTAAAAATAAGGGTTCCGGTTCCGGTTATTTGAAAATATTGAAATTCGGTTCCGGTTAGGTTTTGGTTCTCAATATTTTAAGGGTTTTTGGGTTCCAGAACCGGTTCTTTTCGGTTCGGTTCCAGTCCCTGGTTAAGAAACAAACTACGAAATAAAAAATTAAAATCATTAGAAACAATATTGGAATTCTTAGCAGATATTTGATATTTATAATTAGTCAAACTAATTGTACCATTCCTGAAACATATGAAATTGATATATCATTAGAAGCTCTAACATCAGAATTATACTATAACATAGTAACTATTATGAATATAATGGCTCATTGCCTCATTAGACAACTTGGAAATTAATTTAAAGAAATTAGAAAATTCAAAATTGATGAACACTGATTTACAAAATATAAATTCTGTAGATATTGACACTTTAAAAAAAGAAAATGAAATTTTAAAATTTCTAATTTAATAGTCTCAACAATGGTTATTGATATTTTAACTAGAAAAAGAAATTTAATAACAACATGCGTGTGAATAATTTTATCATGTCACGGATGTTGAACCATCGAATTCATTATAGGTACTCTTTTCCAATTTATTTAATGCCCAAAAAGGCAAACCACAAAGTTCAAAAAAAAAATTACCAGCATAATACAGAAATACATAATGGTATTAGATTATAGAAAATAAAAGAATCTCGTTTTTCCACTTCCGGTTATTCAAAGTATTTTCCGACTGTCTGTCAGGAAGTAAATTATTTTCATGTAAGTATGGATGGCGGATGCTATGTCAGGATTTCATAAACTTAAATTAATTAGTAAAAAAGCTAAAGATTTAATAGCGTTTTGCACCACAACAAGAAAATATCAATTTAAACGAAATTAGCAACAGCCCAAGCAAATATCAGGAAGTTATGAATAAAATTATGAAAAATTGCATAGTTTTGAAAAAACTTTTGATAAGCACGTATATTCTTTAGAATCAACTATGAAAAGATTTAAACAATATAATTTAAAATATAAAAATTGTCAAAATGTAGATTTGGGTACACGGAGTTAAAAATGCTAGGAAATATAAATTATATCAAAGGTATCCGTCCTACAGACGAAGGACTTACAGCAATTAAACAGTTAAGTTCTCTGACTAGCATAATTAAATTAAGTAAGTAGTTTTTCGGGATAGGCAAATTATTTTCGACAGTTCCTACATCCCAAATTTTAGTAAAATCACTTATTCCCTTAAACTGAGATAACAAAATGTAATTTCTAAACAAAAAAGCATGTAAGTGGGTGTCACTCTGTTGTACAGTAGGTTACAAGTGGATCAACGCAATGGATGATGTTAAATTTGAATTCAATGATATATAAAATCATTGTATACGAAAAACGATTTTGAGCGAAAACGGTCTGTCAGCCTATAATATTACTATAAATACAGGTAATTTTATATAAATTATTTTGATACAGATAAATATAGTTAAATACATTTTACATTCATCTAGATTAGATAAAGATAATCCAACTTTTATTTAGATAATATGGTAGATAAACTAATTTTTGTTATATTTAAACTAGCTGATCCCGTTAGTTTTTCTTAAAAATTGACAACTCTTTAAATTGCAGTCTTTATTAATTAACATTGATACATTATAAAACAAAATACAAAATTAAGTACCTATAATATATTATACAGATTGATATTGCTAATGTCATGTTTTCAAATTAAATGTATGTAACACTATTTTTTTTTACCACATTATGACTAGGTAGTGAATTTTTAGATTATTAATCGGATGGTAGACATTTACGAGCTGCAAACTCACTTGCCTTTAATTAAAAATCTGCTTATTTGACGATAAACGCTTTCTTCTCACGTGTAAATGTGTAATTAACACTGCATCAATTCGTCGACAAACAGGTTTTTCACTTTCCCCTGGCCAGGCGGCAAGCAGATCTCCTCGGTAATGGGTATACGGCAGTATATTTTATAACCGGCCACCTTACGAAAATCCTCGGAAGGCGTCTTTTTCTGTTTTTTTTTTGTTCTTAAAGTTTTCAGTGTGACGTATACACCAGAAAACTCCTTTTTTATTTCGTGGTTTTCATATTAATCGACTTATTATTTAACTTAATAAATATTACATGGAGAATAGTAGAATACCCATTATTTATGAGCCATACGCAAATAACTTAAATGTCCTGTCCCCTCCATATGTTTGGTACATAAATCCACCAACCAAGCCACCATTTTGTTGCAATAAAAAAAATACTATAAAAATAATTATATTCACTTATTTCAACATAAAAATATTAAAAACAATTAAAATTAAAGTCTATTCTATTTTCTAAAGTTGGATAAACTACATTAATAAGTTAGTTGACCATTATGTTTAATGAGCAAACAATAACGGATTGAAAATTTAATAAATTGTAATAAATTTACAAAATGTTACTCAGTAGAATGCTGAAACTCGATATTTTCGTATAAAAATATTGAGGACGTAGAACATAATTCTCTAGTCTAGAACATACTATATGCAATATATACATATTAAAGTTGTATTGTTTTTATAAGTCCACAAAATATTTTTCCAAAAATCAATAGGCAAGGATGAATATTTTTTGAAGTGGCTCATTTTGGAGCCCTATTGTTAATCAGCCCGACGCCTATTTTTATGAAGTAAAAGAACGTTTACCTCTAAGTTATTTATAAATATAATTTATATTATATATTAGTTCATGGTATAGGTTACAACCATGAAGTGATGTATTTTGCCCATCAGTGTATATATTTTATAAATAGTTTTGGCTAAAATTATCATATAATAATTACTTGTTACTAAATAGAAAAAAGTAGCTAAGCACTTTCCACCAAGTATAAAGCTGCCACATCTTATAATTTATAAAATAAATTTCATTTTAAAGTTAAAGCAATCAATAACTTATTTAGGTACACCAAAAAAAGTTACTTGAAATATCCATAGTAGTTTTGTTTAAAAAACAACGTTTCGAACACGTTTTAATGTTTGACTATGTTCTAGACGACTAGACCTGTTTTCGAAATCTTCAGTTGAACCGAAATGGTCATCTTCAATAAAATTTCTAATGATTTTCTGTGATATTTTCATATTATTAATTATAAATAAAATTCTATTTCTGAAACTACCTAGTTGGTAGAATTTTTAAATATTATTAATAGACTACTAATAATGATTTTTTGATTAAATAAATTTCATAAATCGTTATAGGATATTCTAATTTGTAGAAAAATCGTTTTTTAAAATTAGTTTCTATGAAAACTATTAACATAAATAGTGTTATATATAAATGTATGAAAAAATTAATTCAATTAGGTACAAAAAAATCAAAAATCAATTTAAATTAATTTTGGAAACGATTTCCAAAATTAGTTCAAGCATATTGCAGGTTTCTTAAAAAAAAATTATACGGGTCACTGAAATTGATTACATTGATTGCATTATCCCCAAACATTTTCTTTGCGATAAACCAATCAATGACAGCTTTAAAAACTATAAAATCTTATTAATATCTTATTTTAAATTCAAACTAAAATGTACCTAGGCAATGTAATCAAACACGAAAGGTTTGAAATGAAATAAATTCGCATCGCAAGCACCGTTATTAAAAAAAAACCTTTTATTTATCTAATCCAATAGCCAATAGGTAGCGGAATTGACCGTTATTACTTATTATTATTTACTATGTAGGTAATTCGATTTTAGTCTAAGTAACGTTAAGGCAGGTAATTAATTATAAATATATAAAAAGAAAAAAAATAATATTAAGAGTATATTATATATAAATGTTTTTTTCTAACGTTATTAAAATCCGACTGAAGTAGATAGTTCGAAGGAAACTTTCTCAGTGTTACGAATACTATAAAAAAAAAATAAAAAAATATACAATATACATCAGCACTATGTATATGGCGATCGCAGAACATAATATACAAGTAGACACTTACACACACACACACACACACACACACATACACACAATCACACATAGTACAATACAATACAATACAATACAATACAATACAATACAATATATCGACAGCGGTTTGTCGTTATTGTTTTAATAATATAATATGGTCAAACAATTTTTGTATTTCTAGTAGATAGGATAGAAAAGCCCTTCTGCAGTTCATTTCTTCTTTCTCTTAATTGTGCCCGTGTCACTTTCGGTTCCGGCCGCCGTCGTTTTGTTGTTCCGGTCGCTGTTTTGCGGGTGTACTACTCGTGGTATGTTCGTCCTTTTGGGTTGCTTCTGCTGGTGCTGTTGTTGTAGGTGCTGTGGATGCTGGTGCTGCGAGTTCTGCTGCACCGAACTGGCTTTGATGACGATCCTAGGCTCGACGGGTTTTTTGACGGTTAACGTCATGTCCGTTGCCACCTGTACCGCAGGACAAACCTTGTTGGGTACACAGGGCACTACTAGGGATTTGTGTTCCTCGGGGATGGTGTCCTGTTGCGGTTGCCTGTTGAACGGCCCAGCGACGGTCATGGCGTCCGCCTTATCCTTCTTCCTGCCCAGCGTCGACGACACCCTAGGGGGAGGCGGTGGAGGTATTTTTCCTGACCCCTCGGGTATTCCCGCCAACGGTGGAGGCAATGACAGTCTACGCTCGTTACCGGCACCGCATTGTGCCGGAAAGTCTGGCAATACTTTCGGGTATTTGATCCGGCGGACACCACCACCGCCATCCGAACAGCAGTCTACACTGCCGTTGCCACCGTTCATCGCATACTCCTTGGATGTAACATTTATATCTTCGTAATGCGAGCTCGAATCGAAGCTGGCGTTTTTTGACGAAGCCACGGCCAACGTCTTTGGCTTGCACACCTGCGAAACAAAATCGGTCAAGAAAAGAAAAGATTGATATTTCAACTTAATTTTATTTTTTTAATTATAATTCTAATGTTTGGATAACTATATTTATTACAAATCAAAATATTGTATACATATATGCAAGTACCTATGTAGCTATGTATCTACTCAACATTATAACTTCTTTCTAGCATTTATAACACATATTAGTTATATTATATTATATACCTACTATTAATGTTCCATTTACCCATATTATAGTTTTAAGAGGTTAAGTCATTATAGTAATAGCTTAAAATAATTATTATGATCACCCCCACCCCATAAAAGATTAAAATGACGAAACTAGCATAAAAGTTATGACTATTTTTCCATAAGATAGTATATGCATTTATATGTTGTGAATTATAATCAGTCAATTATACACAGTTTGCAGTGTGATACTAACTTGGGTGTAAAAAGGTTCTTTTGGGATGTCTCGCGCTGGTTCCGACTTTGAGTATCCATGAGTGACCTTAATACCGGGTCTCTTCTCTTTCACAGCGGGTTTCAATTGTATGCTAGTGGAACTCTTGTGCAACGTGTCTTGTGAAGACATCAATAAGTCATCACAATCGTTGAGTGCGTCGCTTCTGGTCAAAGTTTTTTTGTTAATCGAACCCAATGATAGCGATGGTTTTATTTCTACTCTTTCTAAGTGACCCATCGCGTCCATCGATTTCGTCAGCTCTATAGGCGTTTGCTTTAACACACTTATCGTCCGGGCAGCCGGCGTTGCGTCAATACCAACAGAAACCTAAGAAGACAAATACATGATGTATAGATGCATCTATTAAATTGTTATGTAGAAGAAAAAAAATGAAATACTATGTGATAAATTACTTTATTTCTTGTCTTTTCAGCTGCTTTATGAGCGTCTGTTACTTCACATTTTTCGACCATCACCGACGGGTCTTCAGCACACACTAACTGCCTTTTTTTATCTTCCCTCCGCTGTCTCCGCAATATCCTAGGGGAATACCGTTGTATGATCTCCGTGTTAATCCACTCCTTGACTCGGGTGTGTGGGTCCATAGTTATCGTGCTACTACTTCTTTGCCTCGATATTTCCGCCCATTTCCCCAACCGTTTACCACCGATGGCCTCAGGTTTTACGCTGGCCAACGCGACTGAATCGTACGCTTGGTTCTTGTTGATCTTGTGCACGTTTGCTATTTCTGGTTCCTCTGCCGTGGTTTTCATGTACACGTCGTCCTGCTCATCGTCGTCGTCAAATGTCCGGCTCGTGTTCGCACCGTTGCATCTAAACCGGTTATTAAACAAACGTTCCCGAACTCTCAACTTATCCCTTTGATAGTAAATTCCGCCAAATGCACAGATGTTGACCAACAGAAAAAGTATCCCGATGATAATTATCAGAGACACGACAAAAGAGGACGACGCTTCTACGGTTTCCTGGACCGTCTTATCGGATGGTTCAGCCGAAGGTTCTTCGCCAGGGTTGGGTTCTTCTGGGAACTCATCGGGTTTTAGCATTGGGTCGTCTGGCATCAATGTGGGCAAGCTGAATATTGGTTCGCGATCAATCCACGGAGGTTGGGACTCTTTCGGTATCACAGGCAACGAAGAGTACGGTGGCTTAGACTGTTCTGCGTCCTTTTGCCGTTCGTCTTCAATCCTTTGTGGAAGATCTACGTTCCAAAATTTACACTTACTTGTTCTATAATTCACTCTTTGCCTATTCGTTAAATCTGAAACCGTTAAAATATAACAGTCATATTATTAAAATTGATTAATTGAGTCATCTTAATATTATATAACGTATTAACTGACTTAGTTCCAAGTAAGCACGATTCACAGTATTGTATTTCGGCCATCGTACATTATTCATTTTCCATTCATTTTGGTATGATTTTTTTGAAAAGTTTGGGTCTCTAAGTACATATAAATTTGTATTTTTTTTTCGATTTTGTCTCTTTTTAATTAAGGAGTTATAATAAAAATATATAGATCAATTATTTTTACCCTGTTTTAGCAAAATTACTCCAATGAGTCATTATCATTTCTGATAATCTTTTTTCCTTTGGATCATATTGAGTTTTAAGATGAATTGTATTACCACCCAATGGTACACCCAAAGCATACGGTAAATCTTCACCATTTATACTTTTTTTTACCTATAATATAATAATGAGATAATATTGTAAATAATATAACAACATAATCGTCAAATAGTTTGTCGTATATCGTTTAAAATGGATTTTACCACGTCGTATTCGCTAAAAGTACTTCTATGAGTAAAAACATAGAAGTACGTGTTTTCGTTGACCTCTGACTGGATTTCGGCAAGTTGTGTTAAAGGTGCTAAAACCATGGCATCACTTAGAATATCCAACAAGACATCACGATTTTCCAGAGCTCCCGATGAAGACCACGTTCGATTACGGTCGGTATATTGTGCTAAAGTGGCCGTAAGAGTGAAATCTGGAAAAAGCTTTGGAAAACAATTACCATTATACACATATAACATAAATATATTTAAATACATGGAGGATAAAAAAAATTAGTTAATTACCTCGAACTTAGCTTTCATGTAATCCAACAATACTTTGTTTTGTTCGTTTTCTAACATACCATGCGCTAGTGACACGCTATCCAGCAAGTGGTAACTTTCATATTCCGTGACGCCGGCTAGGATTTTATAACTGAAAATTAAATTTGTTAAAAATCATGATCGTATTTTGTGTATGTTATTATTATTATTATGATTTGGTCGTTCGTAATAGTATAATATATACTTTTTCATTAAGTTCTTGTGTTCTTTCAATAACGGCAGTGGTTCGTTGGTAATCATCACGCCATCAACCATTGGACCGAACACGGTAACGAACGGCGGTAAATACATTTTGGTCGACACCAGATCCGTAAACCGTTTTCTTCGCAAGCATTCGAAAAATTTCTCGTTGCCACCTGGCTCGCAGTTCAACGACTGGCCAACTTGTATAGTGTTCATGATTGGATTTTTCACCCACGCCCAATCGGACAAAGCTGAACCACTCATCAATATTGCTCTTTGGAATAAATCTGGCAGAATTCACACAAAAATTGAACTCGTTTATAACAATTAAATATATATAATATATAATATATTATATTACTGTAATACTGTTTTCAAACATGTTTAGATTACAACGCGATAGCATTATAGCAATATAGCATTCATTTTATTATGAGATCAATGGTGTTTTTTTAGTATATGTAAACTAGCATAATGTCTATATAACTCTATTACTATTACATACAGCGAACACGCGTTGCTTTTAAATAATATATTCGTTATTTCGTTTACTGTATACTTATACAGTGTATTAGTCAGTGTTACTCACTATTGTTATTGACCGGTGGCGCCATCATTAGAAAATTCGCGCAAGCTGCACCGGTACCGTGTCCCATCACCGTAACCGCATTTGGGTTACCGCCAAACGCTTGTATGTTATTCTTGATCCACTCTAAGGCGGCCATTTGATCTAACAGGCCGAAATTACTAGCAGGAATGTCTCCACCGTTGGACTTTAAAAAACCTACATGAATATATTCGACAAAAATATTATAATATAATACACGTTAGTACGTTACACGAGTAATATCGATCTGGTCCTATTCAACACCGGCAATAGTCAACAAACAAATCTACTACAGGGACCGGATATATTATGCCATATAGCTGGTGTGTAGATACAAATACTGTAATATATACTATAAATAATATATTACCTTTATTCTTTAGTATATAATACAACATAACATAATATTATCGGGCGCTCAAAAATTCGGCCATAATTAACCTTTTTTCAAAAAGGTGTACGTTAATTGGGCCACTATGTTCTACATTTATAACAGGTAGACCCGGTGATTGGGCCACTATTTTCAATGATTTTTTATTATTATATCCGGTAATTGGACCACTAAATTAATATGTCATATATAAATTGCTTATTAAAAATTTAAGTTTCCTATTCTCGTTAGAATCTATTTATGTTGACTTCACTTTCGAATATTTTGCAAAGCATTTTTATTAATTATTTTCTATTCATAGTTAGGTATAAAGATAATTTATATGTTCCTTTAGTATTTTGTCTACTCAAGACAAGGAAAAAATACTTATATAAAAACATTAAAATTAATTATCCTTTATTGCTTTGATCATGGTTTACATTTAAAATCAATAAAAGTTACTGTCGATTTAAGGATTCCAAGAAGCAATTAAGCATAGGTACATGGGCTGACAAAGAAATTGTAGGATGTAGATTTCTATTGTTGTACAATCACGGTGGCGAACAATTTGAGCTGTAGTATTATGTAAAGAATATTAAGATAAGACTTCTGAATTACCTAAGTAAATGATTAGGAAATATATTTGGAATTCCATTTTTAAATCCAGAAGAAGTAGGTAACTGCGTTGCAATGGATTTTATAAATGAGATGCCACAGAACAATAAATTCACAACATTTTTTGATTTTGACAATTATAGGTATTTGTGACAGTACTTATATTCTTTACTCTATGCTATTTTCCCTCCACGTATTTTTGTATATTAGAAAAAATAATAATAATTAGTTAATAAGCGTTATATATAAATATATTCGTATATTTTTATGCTACTCATTTATGGCCCAATCTCCGGGTACACTTTAAAAACATAAATTTCATTTGTGGCCCAATATCCGGGTAGTAAAATGTAAGCTAATATTTTATACAAAACAGGTATATAAAATGTGGCCCAATTACCGACCACCCATATTATCGTGCAATTATTTTACTCGGAAAAATCAAGAAATCGTGCCTTGACAATGAATGCATTTAATATTATTAGAGACATTGTAGTTGTCGATAATGGCCTTTGCACTGTACATATAAACTATAATACAATACCATAACCCTGGCCTTATTCCAACGTACATTTGGACTTAATTTAACTTAATTTAAATAAAATAATTATATATTCTTTCCATTTATAACCACGACGCAACAAATACAAATTGAAAAATAAAAATAAATATAGATTTTCTTATATAGTTTTTTAGGATTTTTGTGACCAAGGTTAGATAAAAGATTTTCCGATTCAACAACCTTATAATCCCATCCAATAATGTCGTGAAACATTAAAATAATAAGCACTTTTGTCATAAAATATATTACACATTTACCTTCCAGCGTAAACTTTCATCATCTTACTTGGGCAATGGGTAAGTCTCTTTAGCATAAGACCTGCTACTATCGGTTGCACAAACTTACGCGATGTCAGGTAGGTATATTATGTTATACACAGGAAAGAGCAGGACTCACCTAAAACGCCCACGCGGTAGTTAATTGTAATAAAAATAACTTTTCCGTAGCTAGCCAGCACGGAACCGTCGTACGGGTTGCCAGAGTTCCACTCAAACGATTCTCCATGAATGAACATTATCACAGCGTACTTGCTCTTCTTGGTGGTGGCTTTGTAACCGTTTCCCGCTTCATCGTTCATTTCGTTTTTTGGATCTATATAAAAAAAAAATATTGTGTGGATTCTATTTAATATATTTCATGTATAATATTTTTGTTCAGCTGGCTGCAGTTTATTAATTTATTGTTCTGTATGTATAATATATAGGTACAGATTATATATATATATATATTGTCTATATAGTAAGATGATTGATGACCCTCGTTTACCTCAGTAAACGGTTCAAGGTAATATTGCAATAATAATAGAGTAGTAAGTACAGACTATCTTCAAACTTTTAACATTTGAATACATCGAGTAACCAATCAGAAACACCAATCACGCATATAAAATATTATTAGGAGAAAATTTACATAAAATTATATTTAGGTATATTTAATATGAAAATAAATATTATTGTGTAAGTACTGCAATATTTATAATTTATATACATAATTGTTATTATTTTGAAATTTCACTTATCCCAGCAAGGTACATATGGTTTTTTCAATAATTATAATTCAAAAGAGCCGCGGATCGCCGGTATTATTATACTATTATTACATATATGGATATTATAATTCGCCATAGATATTATATCATATAATATGGTGTACATGATAATCACAATCAACTTATAGTTACGTAATTTGTGTTATGTTTTTAATCAAGTACCGCTATTAACTCGAATCGTGAGAATATTATTTTTATAGGTTACTCGAATACATGATTGACGCTGTCTCAGTGTTATTTTGTTTACCGACGTGGTAGAGTAAACATTAGCTTTCGTTCCGATTGAGCTTTAAATAATTTGTTATATGCGTGGGGAATATACCACTACCATCACTAACCAACGAGTTTAATGGCAAACTTACAGAAGTGTAGTTTTTCTTTACTCTACTTATCTCACACTCCTACGTATTTTGTTCCTAATAAATATTTGGCCTATTCCCAATGAAGTTGGTTTTTAAGCGAATATAGACTTATTATAATAGGACGATATAAACACACATCGTATATATAGGACATAGGTGCAAATCATTAAAAACATTACAAGTCTTTTTCTTTGAAAATTGGCAATAGTCCCTCATTTGTCTTCTCCATTTCGAAAATGGCTTAGGTATCTACAAAATATTAGTTATGCCCATAGATATATCAACAACTAGATAGCCATCTTCTTCTTATAATCAAAGTCATTTACAAAGCAGGCAATGTTTACAAAATAATGTTACCACAGTACATATGTATATGTATATATATAAAAATAAATGTAAAATAAATGTAAACATTGCCTGCTTTATAAATGGCGGCCGACTTCAACATTGGTCACAAATGTAGTACAAAGACGGCTATCTAATTGTTGTATATATCTATGGTTATGCCTATAATATTATAATATCTTATTACATATTTAAAAATAAAATGTAGTGCCTATCTTAGAAAAAATATTAAATTATTGATATAATATACATACCTGAATTTACTATAATACTATATTTAATATTATATAGCATTTATTTTTTCTTGTTATACGTTTGTACATAAATTACTTAAAGTTTAAACAGCACTATTAATTCTGATTTGGTTTATACAAATTATAAGTAGGTATTAAAGTAGATATTTAAGTATACGATTGCAACGGTAAATGTACCTATCATGTTCATGTATGTCATATATTGTATATAGGAATAACACAGATACATAAATATATTATATATATATATAATATGTATACAGTAATTTGTTTATGTAATTTAAGTATTAATTGGATGGTATATACATCATTACAGTTATTAGTCTTATCTAAAAAAATAATACAATTGCATAAAAAATCTATAGTAAGTTTGAAAATCTGTAGGGAATATTAATTATTTTTATTGATATATTTTATATAACGTATATAATAGGACCATACATTTCACGACTACGCAACGCGTACAATCGACAAATCTTTGTGGTACTCTGTATGCTTAAAATTTAATAATAAAAAGTTAAATTATGAATTTCAATATAATTTTGTAGTCTATTATTCTAAGAGCAATTATTGTCTAGCAAAACTTTACTTCGTTCACCTTTTATACCTACTTTTTTTATAGCGTATTTATTCATTGAATAGTATGAATTATTATAAATAATATATTAAGTTCGATTGTATTATGCATGTATGTACTTAATGTACCCATATACACATTTTATATTTGCTTTTCGGTGGTCTCGATAATCACATTCAGTTAAAAACTCCAAAAATGTGGATATTAAATAGGTATATTTAAGGTACCTACCTACATATTATTATATTATATAAATAGGATAACGGCAAGTCGGTACCGCGTTTTCGCGTGTGCGGCAGTGGTTATAGGTTACGGTGTGATTATTTTAAGAGACGCAGCGGACGCGACCGATGACAGATTTACACAGAGTCGAAGAAAAAATAGGTTGCCTCGGATAAACCGTACGTTATTTTGGCAATATGCTTGCGTACAGCAGTAATATACTTATACAGTTATATGTGAGGTGTGCGCAGGTTGTTTACGAAAGGAAGTGTAACGCCACGAAAAAATTTCCGATAAAAGCTATAAGGTAAACAAGACAAATAGCCACTATAGTAATATTTTACTCGTTTGACAGTTTTTATCTAGATACATATTATAATAGTTATCAGGATTTGATCACGGGACAGGTGACAGGTATAAAAATAAACCTTGTTCCATTAACCACAATTTATGGATTTATACTGGACGACTTAGTTCTCTTTTGGGATCAAAATATTCATCTTGACATTGGAGTCGATTCTCTGAGGCCGGGGATTCGCGTGTGTAGGTATACCTACAATTAATGTTGCGTAGACTCTTCTGTTAATTTTGATAACGTTGATAATTTATTCGAGTGTGTTGAGAATTATGTGGTGTTATAGTCGCAATATACTTCTAGTGGCGCAACTTGATAATAAAGGGCCCATGTGAAAATTTCTAGACCGGGGCCCTTACCTGCTAGCAAGAATTAAACACAGAACAG
>NC_042494.1:105513362-105570314 GCF_005508785.2 Acyrthosiphon pisum
TGGTTCAAAGTACTCTTTAAACTTTCATAATATCTCCAAGAACAATTTGAAATTTTCACAAAATCGGTCAAGTAGTTTTTGAGAACCTATATAATAGCTACAGCTTACACATATACATATAACTCTCATGTTTGTTTTAAGATATAATTTCTTTATTCGAAACCATAAGCGTGCGACAATTTAATGGATCCTTTTACCTCATCTACCAGAGTAACTAATGGCAAATTTTTTTTCCCTTCTATTAGAAAATCTTATTTATTTTATACTTTGCAGTTTGCTCTCATCCTGTTAGTGTAGCAATTTCAGAACACAGCTTCTCAACTCTATTTTTAGCTATGTGAAATTCTAGAATAATTAATATACTATTATTCAAATTTTTTATGAAATTACCTATATTCAGGTGTTTAAGCAGTAAATTGGTTATTTAACACATTGTTTCTGATTATTTATATTGTTGCTTTAGTTATTATTTATTAGATTAAAAATTTGGTTAAAAAGCAGAAAAACAGTACAAAGACTCACTGGATTGGCCCTTTTAAATAAACAACACAAAGAACATAAATTCTTCTAGCAAAATAGCTATGGATTTTGTTGTTTAGTTTTGCTATATTGGATTAAGTACCCATATCAAATAAATTTAATTTGTTAATATTTTTTGTTCGCAATACATTATTAATTTTTATATTTATAATATTATGTATTTTAAAACGTAACGAGGGATATTTAAAGTAGTAAATAGGAATTATACCAATTATAAGGTTTTTTAATCAAGTCATCAGGATTATGATCTTAGTAGCAATAATTTCTATTTTTTATTTCACCCCTTTCCATTTGGAATTGACCGAATGATGTATATTAAGTGAGACTTGTTTTGTAGTTCACGCCATAAGTTTGGGCAGGGTGGCTTCTTGTATTCACTGATTCGATCCATAATATTATTATAATTAGTATTATTTTATTATAATATTAAATTTTAATTTGGCCTAGAGATTTAAAAAAAAATGTTTATTTGTTATTGTTACCTGTAGATTATGACAAGTGTATAAATGCATAAAATGTGTAAGATCATGACCAGATTCATCATTCATGGACCCATCACGTTAATAAACTTATAACCCGTAACAATATAAATAATAATTCAAGAGTTCACAACAATAGTGCGTGACTGTAAGTGATTAAAAACTTGGCTGGAGTTTGATGAAGGATAAATTAATATATAGGTGGCTTTATCCTTTATGATTATTGATCATCTAACTAAATAAAATTAAATAAAATATGAATTATGTACGGGTCACTGTAAATTACTTCAGGTTTTTAATTTTTTCTGTAAATTGTTGTCTAAATATTTTTTATACATACGTAAATTACGTCGAGGGATATTATTGAAAAAACAATATTTTTCTTCCATTTATTAGACTCAAGATTGGCAATATTAGCGTATTAATATTTAAATGTTTAAAAATATAGGTTAACAGCTCTGGAAAGGTATAGTATATGATAATATTTTCATATTTATAAAGTTACGAATAAAATAATTTATGCATTGATCTGTAAAACGATAGATATGTCGGTGGCACGTAGATTGTAAGACACAACTTTTGTCTGATTAATAATATAATTAACGACAATATGTCAATATCCAAGGGACGTATAGGAAACGGAACTATGCGTAGCCACGTAGGTACCGATTAACAAATAATATTTTGTTTTATTTATTATTATTATTCATTTTTTTTTCGCAGAACGACAAAACACGTCATATTATGTGATGGCGGCTTACGTTTGACAACGTAGCAGCCGTTTCGGTCCACGTATACCATCTGGGACCGTCTAAAAAGTTATAAAAAATACACATACGATATTCGGTATCTATATAGTATACACGGTATAATGTCTATACCAACATATTACATACACTTATACGATTACACCAGTATAATAATATATCTTTATATATATAATTCTACTGTACGTGTGTTTGTAAGCGAACTCCTCCTAAAAGGCTGGACCGATTTTGATGTATTTTTTTGTATGCGTTCGGGTGATGCCCCGTATTGTTTAGATTCACAAATCACCCCCCTAGGTCCAACCAGGGGATGTGCTCAAACGGAGATTTAGAAATTTACGGTGGAAATTTTTGTTTATAATTGGTTGCCATGGGTTTAAAAACTATTATAATAATAATTATTATTGGTTGCCGTTAAATCATGCATTTAATTTTTTTGTACGCTGTATTTTGATATTATATGTATCGCAATTACGTAAATATTGAGCATATTATACTCACATATAAGTTACGTACATAAAATAATCCCACGTCTTCGTGGACGAGGAGGAAATATTGGTTGACAGACTCGGCATTCACAATTATTCCAGCCGTTTAGGAGTTCAGTGACATACTTGGTATAACTTTGATACTTTAGACTTAAATTATAAAGTTACGTACAAACAGCACGGGGTATATACTGCTGCGAATCAGAATTATTATTCCAGGCAACAGAAAAGTTAAGATACATTTTGAACACCATACACCGAATTAAAAACTAATTGAACAAAGTTTGAGTCATATAGAGTTAGTAAATTTAACGGGATCAACTAGTATAATTTAAATATTATATGTAATTGTATTGTAATACAATATGTATAAAGTTATACGTGTGAGCAATAGTCTTATTGTGTCCTATAGCTCGAAATCCTGAACACACTCGTCACATGAATGCACATTTTTAGATTAACCTGTTGTTTCACTGTAATATTAAACAACCGAGTAAAATGGATTCTTATACTGAACGTAACATTTGTTATATTATTCGTTAGGAGTGGTGGCGTGATCATTTTTTGTCTGCAGTTACTTCAGAGGTAAGTATTAAATCTTTTTTATCCCACGGCTCCTTTGTGTGTTCACAATATTTTTACAGCTCCCAAATTATTATGAAAGAATTAAACAAACGAATACAATATTGTAGCCAATATGGGTGATAATATCAGTAACTTTAGTACTACCTAGTAATACACCTTAAAATAGTCGGGTAATGTGTTTCATTATCGTTTCCATAATCACTTTAATGATTATAAATAATAATCATATTAATTAACTTGACCTACATTAATTTTGGTTTGAGGTACTTTGACGCGGCTCCTTTCGACAACTCTCTCAACTCCTCTGGGAGCCGCAATGTACAGTTTGAATACCTCTGAGTGACTCAATTTAATTCTTATGACTATTGAATACCCACCCACCCACTTACCCAGTAATGATTAATAAAAAAAACCATGAAAAATTAGTTAGCTGTTATAATTTCAAAGTTAATTGTTTTATATCAGACACTGACCTGCCAAGTACCAACCACTAACCACCCCTTTTTTAATTTATACAACCGCGTAAATGTAACTCCGTTCACAACATTGCTATTCGTTAGTAAGACGATGACAAAACATGCGTGAACTACCTAAAACGTCCCCTTGGAGGATGTCAGCGCACTATTTGTTTTCTCTATCTCTGACGCGCGCGTATCATAGTACATTTTACGTTCACAATAATAATTATAATCATAATAATTTATAAAATTAGAGTTATAAAATTTAAAGGTAATATTATTATCCAGGGCATCTCATAGGTGTTTTATTAGATTTTAATTTTAAAGTGAGTTATGAGTAGGTATTCTAAGATGTACAAACAGTTTACAAATTTAAAATACCTACTCATAACTTCACAACATCATTATTGTGAACGTAAAATTTGCGATGTTGCGCGCGGGTCAGAGAGAGAAAACAAATAGTGAGCTGACATCCTCCTATACGAAGAGACTATGGTAACCACGACTTTAACCCCTTTAAAAAGTTACTGAAAATACAAACATGCAAATATGCAATAACTATTACAGTATAATACTTGAGTAATAAGATAATTGTTGATCTACTAGTATACTGCAGTTATTGTAAGGTAAATATTATAATATAATATGCTACACTTCCACTACATTCGAGGATATGAACTTGTCCAAATTGTCAGTTGTTCTTGTATTCTCCGAATCATTTACCACAACACCCCCTCCCAACACCGTAAGTGAAACATATTTAAATCTTCACTCACCCTCATCTTTACAGTTGTATAGTGGCTACGTTAAGTATGTATTAAAAATAATTATATACAATATTGAAAATATATACTGAAATAGTAATAGGGTGCTTGTGGACGTGTATTCATTCTCACTTTGGACCCGGGCCAACATGTCCACGCCAGGCAATTACCGGGTTCTTTTTATTACATTTTTACACATAAGACATAGGATTTATATGTGTGTGCTGTGACGCCGTGTTTACACATATATATATATTACTGGACTAGCATCAGTATAGCCGCCTGTACATAATTTTCTTTCTCTGTCTATATACGGTGTATACACCGTCGCGTGTCTATCTCTGTCGTCTATGCGCCGATGGGAAGACGACACACGTACGGAAAGGAGGACCGGAACGACACGAAGAGAATAGCTTTTTTTATGCGATTATTCGAATTTATATTTAAGATACCACGTGCGCTTTGGTGAGGTCGTTTACCGGTGTCGTTATGAGCTAAGTAGACACGTGACGACTACGACGACGGCATTCAATTCCATGCAGTGCCAAAGGGTGTCTTTCTTTTCACACATCGAGAAATGAATACGCGTCTTTCCATTTCAAACTATATAATGCGTGTATTCGTTTAGAAGACGACATAATTTAAATATTACTATTGTGTCTATTGTAAACGTATTGTATTATAGGTGTATAGAATTTTCGACGTTGCCTATTATTACTGCTTTTCAGAATCCCTTGTCCGTGAACTACACTCGGCTGATATGCCATCTCGTTAAACCAATATTTACATAATCTTAGATCTCACTATATACGACATTAAGACGAACTGTAGTAGGTCGTATGTTGGCGATAAAAATATTTTAAAACGAAAGTGAATACTAAAACTATAATTTACATTTCGCAATTACATGCCAAAAATCTTATAATATGGTTTGACAGTAAACAGTCGAAAAAAAATATATATTTGAAAACAACATTTTTTCACTACATGAAAAATGTATACAAATTCTAAACCAAATTCCGATTCTTGGCATATTTTACGATTACTCTCTCGCATTAACCGAATTATATATTATTATTTACTACCTACACGGATATTAAATGATGAGTTACACATAATTATTTGTTAACGGCTTTGTTTATTATCGTTCTTGTCTGTTGTAATCCAATTGTAGGGAAATTAATTACGTACAATAAACTTAAAATTGAACCCCCTCCAAGTATAATATTATTTTCAGAATCAAAATCCGTTTTAAGATATTGTATTATATAGGTACAAAAGATTATATAGAGATATATACAGCTATAGATATTTTTTTCGTGGAAGAAGTTTCCAAATATGTATATTATACTTTTAGACAATATTGAATTTACGCTATGAAATCTAGTTAAATGTATGACACAAACAAACTGTATTACAGCCATTTATGATTAATAAATATAGTGTTAAACATTATTTTAAAATATTGAAAACATGTTTGGATAGAGGTGGAGGCCTTGAATAGGTTATAGGTCATACCTATACATTATTATTTATTACAAATTAAAGTTATTAAATATCGTTGCTATCTTAACTATCTTTCCCGACTCTTTGAAAGCTGAAAATATTAAAATAGAATTTCGACAATTGGTGCAGTGTATGACAAATATTCAATTAACTTGTTCACGACATTTGAATGACATCCAAACATTATGTCTTGCATTGAGCCACGTAGTTTTAGAAGAATACGCTGTTTATTTTACGTCAAAAACACATTTAACGAAAATATGCTACAAAGATTTTTTTCACCGGAAGCAAAGACCTAGAATGACATACTGCTATTCTATATTTCTATCTGGTATAAATCATATACGACTAAAAATACACTGACCGATCCACGGTCGTTATGTGTACAATAGTGATGATATGTTTTCGTCTTATACCAAATGACCTCATTTTATAATTATTATATACTTAACATATAATAAACACATATCTTGGATTTTTAGAATAAATTGATTAACTGTTTAAGGCAGTACACATATTAAATAATATAACTGTACCTACACTATGGTATAACACCTATCACCTATGTATGAATGATTCTTATTTATATATTTCCTAAAACTTTAATACTTTTTGGGATAATGAGAGTTTACTGTAATAAAAAAATCATCCTGTATACTTGAGAGTCTCAAACAGAAACGTATTATGAGTTTTGACACTCTTGCTATAAAGTTTAGATGGCAACTCTATAATTCAAATTCTTAATACATTAAGTTTGAAAGGACTTGAAAACACTCAACATTTACATATATTACACATATAAACTTTTAAGTTTCTTCTTCGTACAATAATTGTCAAACTTAGTTACTATTAAAAATATTTCTATATTCTATGGCCAATTTCCTGGAAACTGTTCGACTTATTCATTATTCTTTTGCTCAGAATTTTAATACTTACGTTATTGTTTTTATAGTATTTTTATAGAATTTATTAGGTAACTATAGAGTTCGAAGCAGTGAAAACAACAATCTATAACTATGATCAGTAAACCGCATTACCACAACAAAACTGAAAATAAGTTTTAAGAATAATTCACTTAGTTAGGTCTTCGGTATAGGGAGATACATATGTATTTTAATTTAATTTAAGAACAAAAGTTAAATTTTTAAAATGATTAAAACGTAAAATAACTAATAACTAGTAATAAATTTAAATATATAGCTTTGATTTTAGAGCACTACAGCAGTAGGTACTGCATCTGCTGTACAGTATAACTAACACGAGTTAGCTATAATTACTTATCATAGATTATATAAAATGATATTGTCTTTTTCGTGACATTATTATTCATATTTCAAGCATGATAACAAAAGTTAAATTATATTTTATGGATAAAATGATCTTGATTCTTACACAAAATTGTGATATGATAAAAATCATGTACATGACTTTTGCAGATTAACGAATGAGTAATGACAAAGGTAGATGCTCGTAAGTTGTGGAGTAGGGACAGTAATGCTGATGCCCCTGATATTGCTAAACCCTTTAAAAAAATTGCAACCTCACCTCCCCCTCTAAGGCCTAAGTACTGACTTTGCTCTCGAGGTATTTAAGATTTTAATATGTACTTAATATTACTATATTATGATAGTCAAAACTTTAAATAACGATTTTCAAAAAAATAATGTCTCATGAAATTAACTTTTGTCGGATTTGTTTGAGTGTTAAGTGATATAACTACCATTAAAGAAGTACATAATATTATAATGTTTGATATTTTTAACGTATAAGTGATCGATAGAAATATTTGTATTCGACGTGTATAATGCATAGCTATAGTTATTTTTAACGCGTCGTTACTTCGCGTTTAAACGTTTCGGTATTGAAAATGTCGCTTTCTAGGCATACACTGCACTTGCGCCTTGTTACCTTAAAAGTAATAAGAAACCGGAAGCAAACATCGTGTGGTGAGGTTCCATCAGCCCCAAAAACAACGCATCTTGTCAGTGTTATTTTATCATCGTTTTATAAATATACATACGCGTATAGCGTGTGCAATAGTGTGCTTACATACGTTATACTCGACGTTTTCATGCTTCACTCTAAAATAATTAAAAATTGAGTTAACGAGATCAAAATTTATTTAAAGTGTATTTTAAGAAATTAACTGATTTACCGATTAATGATTTTTAACCCAAATCTACTCAATTTTAACATGTCGAGTTTGAAACATAAATTAAAAATTAGGTAAAGCTAATCGAACCGTAGAAAATATAATTAGCGTGAAGAGTCCTTTGAAGTATGGTAATTTTGAATATGTATACAAATATTCTCATTTATAAACAAATAGTTATTTTTTGAACAAATTTAATTATTAAAATGCTTATTGGATTTGAAATAAATATTTTACGTATACAAATATTTTCCTAATCATATACATCCTGACGACCTAACCTGCTCAGTGCTCAGCGAATAAATAAGTACACGGCGTTATTCATAATGTTATTATTAAAGATTATTTTATAATTTGAAAATTATAGAATAATTGCTTATACATAAATTATAAAAAGTAAGAACAGACAATAGGTCTCACTTGTATCATAAAACATATTATAAGCATTGATGTTACGCTTATATCCGTCTTACGCATGTGATTTATCACATTTACGGTTGACTTCTGAAAAGAAAGATTGATTAAAACCAAATTGACCTTTAATGCAGAATATTTATTAATTTTCTTGAAGATGATCATGATATAATATTTTAACAAAAGAATGAAATGTCATTATTTTGCATCAAAATTGATGAATTGCATTAAACAATACCCACATGAAAAGTAATAAACATTTAAATTTTTAGATATAGGTACATTGATAGTAATCTGATGATAGTGTGGCACTTGCATAGTTGAACGTGTTAATATTATTTAATTTTATAATTGTTATACAATTGAATTTTGAAATCTAACCCATCTATCGTTATATAGTATCTGTTATACAGTATATTTGTATACAATTATTAAAATATTCAATAGTTAAATTAAAAATGAATTCATTACTTTAATCCTATATTATAGAAATGAAAACAATTTATAATCACATTCAATCACGTTTGCGAATCACGGCTATGCTTTTACGTTTAAGTCCTAATTATCCCAAATGAACGCCGGCCAGGCTGAAACTGATTATCTAAACTGTTGACGACTTACCGTGCGGGGCGTATATGTTCAGGTACAGACAGTCCTCGCTCTGGTTGCCCAGGTATGACGTCAGCCGCTTCAGGTAGTTCTGCCGAACGGCCGACAGCCGCTTGTTAGCCACCAGAAGATCGGGCGGCCGCTGCGGGCACACCGGTTTCAGATACTCAGCCCGTAGCGGCCGGCAGTGGCTCCTATCGAACGACCCGTCGTCCGCCTTCGGGCACCACGTAGGTGACTCGCCTGGTGGCATGAACCTCTCTTGGGACGCGGCGTACGGCACACCCAAGTACACTTCGACCCTGTCCAGTCGCTGCTCGGCCCCTCCACCGACAGTGGTTATGAGGCCTTTGAGCGGTCCCTGCCGGTCTAGCCACACCGTCTCGGTGTAGCCGAGCACTTCGGGACGGACGCCGCCAGCCACCATCACCACGGCCGCGGCCGCCGTCACCAGGACCAGGGCCAGCGTCGCCGTTCCGCCGCCGCCCATGACGGCCGCCGCCGCATCGAACCCGATGGCTGCGCGATGAACCACAACCGCCGTTCTGTATATCGGCCCCGATATGTATTACGCGGCTGTCGCGTGGGTCTTTCGCACACGCACACGCATTATGATAATATTATAATATTATACAGTCGCGAACACAGCACACGCACACGGACACTAGCGCACGTGTTTACGCGTAGTCACACACTGACACGCGCGCGGCCGCGGCGTACACACGGCCGCTGAGCTATTTAAAATATGTTCCACCCGCCGGCTGCGGCCGCCGCGTTCGGGCGCTCGCGGGCTTGCCAACGTAAATACTTGGGATGTGTTTCTTATAATAAAATAAATAAATAGACCGACGGTTTTCGCGGTTTTCGTGTGTGGCGATCAACAATGGTATATAGTTCTCGTGTCACAGTGGATCGATGTCCGACGCCGATCGTGTCACCGGTGGATGGAAAATTCTGAGTGGAAATTCGATCAGTTAGTATAATATATTTTAGGCACGCGACCGATTTTCTTCCTTGTATCCGGCCGACGCGCGACTATCGTTCTTGATAAATAATATTATATGATTAGCAAAAACGCCCAGTTGTCTTGCAGATTTTTATTAATATGAATTCCGAGTATAAATATGCGTTCATATATTATCGGGAACAACGAGTTACAATAACATAAAAAAAATTACGTTTGAGACTTTTACGGTGCGTTGGAAATTTTAATTAAACCCCATCTTGAGACTATTCACGTTGTTATAATATTTATGCGACTTACAGACTATCAATTCCAATAATATTCACACGATATGGACTTAAGGTAGATTCCTACATTATCACAAATACTTACTAAGGTTGATGTTTAAATCGTTTAATTTTCCAGTATAGATTTACTTATACTGCTGCTTCGGGCTTTGGAAGGTACATATTTTACCAAGTATGCTACTAATATAATATATATCTACTACTTACTTGAGTATAATCCACCCAGGCTTGAATAAATCATAACTTGTTATAAGTAGGTTCTCATCAATACATTAAACGCCACTCAACTGTTACGTGTAATATTCTACGAATTATTATTATCAAGAAGATTACACTATTGCGGTTGCCTACTGCCTAGGTTTCATCTTATTTTTGATTCTAAACATTATATATAGAGAATAAATGATAATATCATGATATATTATTATAATATTATATAGATCAGGGCTAGTAAGATTTATAGTCTAAGTATTAAAGATCACGATATCGTAACCATATGGTTATACAAAACGTACATGGTAGATGTAATTATTTATTATAAATAATGTAAACGAGATTTATCAAGTATATCGCAGTTACAAATACATCACTCGTACCATTATTTCCCGTACATGTACGCATAATAATATAATATTATATCGATTTGTTTTATAGTATTTTCATTTGTTGCGATTATATTGGTCCACGTTTCGCAGACTCTCCCCCCCCCCAAAAAAAAAAGTGGTTACCCCGTACTCGCACATACAAACATTAACAGGAAACGTGCACGTTTTTAATTATAAATTTATGTCCACATTCCGGCGGAAGGAATATAATGGTCACACACACGTGGTGCGTCTGAAATTCGCAAAGTCGTCCGGTATTAGGCCCATTAAGAGCATTCATTCCCAGCTTCCGAGTGTAGGTTCGTTCGCCACGACGACGACGACAACGCCGACGTTGCCGCCGCCGCTACCAAGGCCTACACACGTTCTAAATTTAAATCACCACACAACAACCGGAGGCGGCGACTACAACTGCAACTATACGGCCACGACGACGGGGCAATGCCAAATGTCAAACCCGACGGAATCGACGAACACCTAACCCTTTTCGGTAAACCTAAGCCGATCTTTCGGGGTGGGGGGGAGGGGGAGGGAGTGGCTTCATAAAGATCATATTATAAATATATACCTAATGATATTATAATATTTTCTTGTCGTAAATAAATAAATAAGTATAATATATATTATTATACTATCATACGCGTAGGTAACTGCGTGAGTATACTATAATATGTGTAAAGGCGTACCAATAATAATCCACTGAGCTCAATGACGGACGACGGTTTTATGGAAGAGTTCAATGGGTGGTAGTAAACGGGTGGATCCACCCCTTCTTGGCCTGTTTGAATTTCGTAAATTTCTAGTAACTCTAATAGTCATCATAGCCATCAAAACATATAACATTAATAATAAATAAAAACCATTATAAAGTGTGCAAAACATTAAACGAATGGTCATGTACCTATCAATAGATGAAAAAAAATCGAGATAAATATGTTTATCAATATATTATGTAAAATATTTTCACCCATCACTCTTGGGACTTGTTGAGAACTGCCCCTGTTTGGCTAGGCTGCATCGATATCAACAATTTGTATTAATAAAAACAACACGCTAGACATAATGTGTCGTAACTATTAACTTGTATCATAGTTGTATTGTACATTAAATATTTATACACCGTTTATAAATTAGGTATACATTTTTTAGTGGGATTTTCAATGATGAAACGGGAAAAATCATGCTTACGATAGAAGTTCACTGCTGGCGATTAAGCGACAATTAAAAACTATACAGATACATTGTGTGCATAGACGTAAATAGGGAGGGGGGCTTAGGAGGGCTTAGCCCTTCCTAAACCATCTGAAGCCCTCCTTAAGATATTTAATATAAAGGTAATCTTTATTATGGTAGATTACTAGATTATATGTAAAAGCATCCATCAGATCGTCACGTTATGGCGGTTTCCAATAAAAAAATTATATCTTAAAACAAATATGAGAGTTGAATGTATATTTGTAGCTATTATATATATAGTAGACCTATGTCTACTCAAAAAATACTAAACCGATTTTGCGAAAATTTCAAATTGTTCTTGGAGATATTAGGAAAGTTTAAAGAGAAGTTTGAACCACGTTCGATTTATACCAGCTATTATTACCAAGTGCTATATTATACAATCCACCACAAATTAATTGTCCATATTAGTCGAGTTAGTTCACAAAGCGACGCAAATTTGCCTGTAAACTGAGGTAGGTAGATACACCAAAACCAATATAGGTACCTACTCTTATACAATCTAAATTTTGTATTTTTTAATTTTGTCACGGGAAAAATTGGGTTATAGCACTATATAGCCTCAAAAAACGACTGGACCGTTTTAAATAAACATTATATCAATTGTTATGTAAAAGTTATTAGATTGATTAATTTTTAAACTCCTTAGGCCATAGCCTAAGGATAGCTAATGAATATTTCACACGTAATTTTTTTCAGCTTACGAAAGAAAAAAAAAATGTTGTGTATCTAAATGGTTACAATTCGTTATATATTTGTATTATATAATTAAAAGAAATGTGACATATACATTTTGTACAAAATATTTATTAAAAATACATATCTTTGGACTAGACATTAATTAATTACATTAAATATACTTATATACATTAATTTACATTTAATTTGTGATAGTTTTGAATTGTATTATATAGATCAAATACAATTGTTTGTAAGTAGTGGGTGGAAGATAAGTCTCTTTTTGTTCTTGAAACCTTTTGGGCTCAAGCCCTATGAATTTGAGGACCCTATTTACGTCCATGATTGTGTGCAGAAAATCGATGGGTCTTAGTATTGGTATAGTCTTAGTAACATTAATATATTAAGAGTAAATTATATATTATATTATTATAATATGCAGTATTGACCACCATATAGTTATTAATTTATATGAGATCTATACCTATTTATATAGTATTATAATTATTATTATTGTTTATTCTTAATTATGTAATCCAAATTGTATTCATCATTACCATTTTTGTATTCATATGGCATATGGCATTAGTAAATAAATATTATAATTCGTAAAGGTCGTACCTTATACTCACACAATATACCTTACTATAAATTAGTTTATTAATATTGTCTGCAGTCGATAAATGAGCCATTTTTAAGGCAAGCAATAATAATTATTATAATAGCTTCATAACCCATGGCAACCGTTTATAAACAAAAATTTCTATCGGAAATCTCAAAATTCCTATTTGAGCACCTCCCGGGGTTGGTCCTCTCCCTTTTTAAATTAGCCTATCTTCTGCTCAGAGATATAATCTATCTATGTATATAAAAATATCTAATCCCGTTCACTTCGTTTCCCATTAAAATTGCCAATTCTATATGAATATGTTTTACATATCACCATGGCAACCATTTATATACAAAACATTCCATCGGAAATTTCAAAATAATATATAATTGGTTGCCATGGTAACATGGACACACACACTGACACACATACATTCATTTTTATATATATAGATACGTACTATATTGTATGTGTGTGTTTATAATAGTTTTGTATTGATGTTATTTATGTAAATTAATTAATTTATAAATTACACGGAGTGGATCTAAAAATGAAAAAAGGGGTAACAGTTAGACAAAAAATGTACACCTACATAGACTAAATAAGTCATATACAATATATAATAAATACTCAAATAGTTTTAAAAATTATAATAAAATATAAATCATAAATTATAATATGTCAAGTCATATAGGTACATCATATTACAATATAAACTTCTTATTAAATATTGTAGGTATGGTACACAGTTAAAGACTTAAGTACGGCTTATTATAAATTAATTAATAAACAAGAGAGGTATATCTTAAAATATAGCTAAGGGCTTGATTAATCAATATATTTTAATGTAATAGTTTAAAAAATATGTTCTCGCCAAAGTTTTGACCAAAATTTGAAGTTTGATTCCGTGGTATAATATAGTAACTAGTAAGTAAACAAGTATATTAATTTAAGCCCAGTGTATTTGATAAATTCTAAGTTAGGTTTATCTTAAGGATAACATCTGGCAGTGACATGTTCGAAATGTTATTGTGTTATATATTTTATAACTATGATGGCGTTTTACAATTTTTTAGCGAATGTTAAACTGCCTTATACTATTATAGGTATCAGGTACGTACTTATTGTTTTTAATAACAGTATATTATACTTAAATACAGGGATCGAAACCGGTTTAATCGGTTTTCCAAAAAACCGGTTAAAACCACGGTTTTCTCATTTCTGAACACCGGAACTGGAACCGGAACCAAAAGCTTTGAAACACCGGTTAAAAAACCGTAACCGAAACCTAAGACCTTAAAAAACCGTTTTCAAAACCCAAACCGAAACCATAGAATTGAAAAACCGCTCTTGTACTGTTCTTGAAAAACGGATTAAAATTTAAAACTAATGTCGGTTTCTTTGAATTCCAAAAAGTTAATTATATTATTTGTAATTCTACTATTTTTATACGAAGAAATTATTATGTTTGGATTTATTGATAAAAATCCCAATGCAGTTACTGAGTATTACGAAATATTAATATAATATATATTATTACTAAACTTATGATTGAAAATTGAAAATACAAATAATATAGTGTGATGTTATTGTAATATACAATTAAATATTAATGTAATCGAATAATGATCTCAACCATAATATGGTAACATAATATTATGTCGAATGCAAAAGTAGGCATGAGGCACCTAAATTAGGTACAAAATATTCAAGTTAATAACACGAAATTAGTTCTGCTGAACGTTTATTTGTTATATCGTATATTGTACACTAATTATACAAAGTAGCCATATTTCAGAGCTTTAGACTCGGCCCTTATAATAGTTAATAGATAATAAAAATCGAATCTACAGTAATTAGACAGGAAAATAAAATGGAAATTTTTAAAAACCGTTCCAAAAACCAAAACCGAAAATTTTCTAAAACCGTTCTTTAAACCGATAAAATATTTGAAAAACCTTTTTTAAAACCGAAACCAAAACCAAAAAATTTAAAAAACCGGTCTTAAAACCTAAACCAAAACCAGAAAATTTAGAAAACCGTTCTCAAGAACTAAAACCGTAACCGTTAAAATTTGAAACGGTTTCGATCCCTGCTTAAATATAATGGTATTGAATTCTGGTTTTATACATTTCAAAATTTGTATTATTACTGCAATTTCACTGCTTTCATAATATTAGCTGTACAAATCTAAATATGCTATACTGGTACATATTTTTGGTGGCAGATGAAAAATTATATTTAATAGGGCATTCTTGCATTAGGTACCTATATAGAGATAATTATAAACTACCCATGCACAGTTATATCTCAAAATTAATAAATGTCTAGGTGTACCGGAACATAAATCTTATAGACACTCTGGCACTGCTAAAATTTTCAGTTGTGCCCGTGGTAATAGTACCTACTTTATGGTTAAAATTATACAATAAACATTTGGTAAAGGGTAAACTGTATTCAATTGATTAGCAAACGAATTGTTGGAACCCCAAATACTTTTTTATACAGCCATTATTGATATAATCATTGTCTACATACATATAGTGAGTTGCAGATAATTAAAAGTTTAGACAGTTTAGTTGAAACATATTATATACATTATACATACAAGAAATTCAAAATGTTACACGGCTAAGTTGTCTACTGTTTAGTATAGGTACCTATTGTATAAACTTTAAACGTATTAAACGATTACTATTCTGTAGATTTCCAAGGAAGTGGAGAGTATACCTTAATCAAAACATACTTATATAGGTACGATACGCCCGCAATAATGTGCAGTAGCCCAATAACATAAATAATAATAATTACGAAATGCACTCGTCGGAGACGCGATAGGCCTAGATGATATTATGTTAAATTACGCATGTGGATTCTATATTTACTCGTCGTAGACAGAGTATTTTTTATATAAGTACGTATTTATATACTTAAAACAGACGAGATTATACACTCAGTCACTCAGACACACACACACACAAATTACAGTCAAGGTCTAGACGCATTCCTACATGGATCGGTAAGTCGGCACACGCGCAAACGCCTATTATATATTATGTTTATATATAATATTATAGAACGCGTCTGAGCGACCCGATATAATATTATTATACATAATTACATATTTTATTGTTTGTTGCCGATGGAGAGCATCTATAAAGCTTACTCTATAGTATATATGACCGACGCCAGCGATTGTAGTAGCAGCGAGTTCTTAAAAAACCCACAACCCCTACGTCATATGCAAGACTTGCAATTTGGTTGTGACCAAAAAAAAAGGCAAAACGATAATTCACTATGCCTATGTATTTTATTGATCACGAACTCTCGGTAGTCTCACTTCTGCTGCAGATAGTCGACTAAGGGAAAATATTGTAAGTATTAATTTTTATTTTGAATATAAAATTGTATATAGGTACACTTATTCGTTATCGATATTAATTTAAAACTATAAAATTTGATAATAACATAATAATATAATTTATAGGTACTGTTCTCAAATAAGTATAGTCTTGTAAAGAATACTTTTATTTTATATTCGAATACTATTATAGAATACTTTTTTCCATAACTAGTTTTTGTCAGTTTTTGAATGGTTGGTAATTAATATTTATTAATTAATAATTAAAAATACATCGTAATCATAAGTTATTTGTAAATTTTGACCACATATATGATATGGCTGATACGGGCCATATACGGGATACAACACATTGGTGTTTATAAAAATAATCATATCATGGGCCAATATTATATTTCGTTCAAAGAATAAAATTAATGTTCATTATTTATAATATATCTAATCACAAATTTAAAACTATTTTTCCGGATCGGAAAAAGTATTTTTTTAATGAATAAAAAATACAAATAAAAGTATTCAAATACTTTTATTCGAATACTTTACAAGAATGCAAATAAGTTAACAATAAAACCAGTATAGATAGTGTTTAATTCAAATTAAAATAATACACTAAGAAGACAGTCACCCCTCCGTATAATATAACGCCCTCTACAAAATAGATCTAGGAATTGTCTACTCGACAAAACTTTCATTAGCATATAGCGACTGCCACCTGCAAGCTTCAATGCTCTTATAACACTAACAGGTTTCTCTTAAAATACGTGTCGAGCGGGTTCAAACTTGTTCAGCCACTTTTCTTTTAGCATATGGTACCTAATATATTAACCTAACCTATTAATCTATGTAAATGTAACTTGAAAATTGTAAATTAATCCCAATACAATCAGCATTAATTGAATATACCTTGTCGTACTCACAGTACCTACAACTATGGTTTGGGCTTTGTGGCCTGTTGACTCTGGTTTAATATAAATAATGAAACAACAATTTATCATAGTATAGTACTATTATGTCCTAATATTATTTAGTCCAAAAAGTCCACAGCAGACGACGTCTGTACACGTAATATTCTACATCATATTATAATATTACATATTACACGAGTTTACCGTAACATTTTTTTATTATGTCCGATCCCTTTTCGGCGATCATTATGGTTGCGGCATTCGTGTTTACCGAAACGACTTTGGGCATTATTGAGCTGTCAATCACCCGGAGACCGCGTACGCCCTTCACGTTTAGCATGGTGTCAACTACCGACCGGTGATCGCGGGCAGGGCCCATTCGGCATGTGCCGACCGGGTGATAGAACGATGTGCCGACGTTGCGGATTGCGCACACCCAATAGTCCCTCGTTCCCCAGGCGTGAGCCATGCAGTCTGGAAACGCGACCGGTTCCAGAACTAGTCCCGCATCCACCATCGGTTTGGTTTTTGACAGTTCCACAACAAAATCGATTCCACGCAGCAGCGTCTCGATCTCATCATCGTGTGACAAGTAATTGGTGTAGATTTTCGGACGCGCCATCGGGTCACCAGACCGCAGAACCACACGTCCGGTGCTCCGGCCATCGACGTTGATCGGTATCGCTAACACAGAGTCACTTAGAATGTTCAGATCATCGTACAGCCTTGCTACTCGATCTGAGTACCCGAACATATTTGACATCCTGCTCCGTTTGTTCGGTGTGTTTCTCGTGCTGTTGTACGCGAATCTGAGGTATACGACCTGTATGTCAGCGCGTCCTTTTGCCGCGGTGTCGACAAAGCTCACGAGGTTTGTCAGGCCCAATGTTCCTACACCTGCAGACACCAAGTCCAACGTGGCCCGGACCAGGTCGGTGCTCTCGCGAGATATGTCGGCCCGGGATCGGTTCTTCCGGTCACTGAACACAAGTCCAGCGAACGAAACGTGGTCCTGGTAGTTGTAGCCTACCGGTAAGTCACTGATTACGTGGATTCCATGTTGGCGCAAGTGTTCCGCGGGTCCCACGCCCGACACCATGAGAATCTGAGGGCTCATAATCACGCCCGCGGAAAGTATCACTTCCCGGGATGCGTACACGTGCTTCGCTCGCCCCGACGGTGTGACGTACTTCACGCCCACCGCCCTTGTGCAGTTTTCACCACCGGGTGCCGAGATTCGCTGCATCATCACCTGGGTCACCCTGACATTTTTCGCCACGAACAGATTTGGCCGTCCACTGGCCGGCAACAGGAACGCCTTGAGCGTGCTGCACCGGAGACCGTCTCGTACCGTGAAGTCCATCGGGCCGTACCCAATTGCGGGGGGTGCGAACCGGTTTATGTCATCCAACTCTGCCAATCGGAGCAGCCGGTTGCCGTCGGTGACTGCCGAATACGCCGGGTCGATGGAAACCAGCGGACTGACCGTAAGCGGGCCGCCGCGACCGTGTGAAACTGCGTCCCGCCGACCAACACTACCCGTGAAATTCTCCGACTTGATGAAGTACGGCAACACGTCACCGAACCCCCAGCCCGTATTGCCCAGCCGCTCCCATTCGTCAAAGTCACGCTTGGTGCCCCGCAAGTACATCATGGCGTTCATGGACGATGATCCACCCAGCATCAGGCCCCTAGACAACTGGCACCGGCCGCGTTCCAAGCCCCCGAACAGGTGCGGTTCGGGTTCGGTGATAAACGTCCAGTCGACCTCGCTCGTTAAAAAATCGCTGAACCTGAGAGGCGTTTCCGTGTTGGCCAGTGGGTCACCACCCGCCTCAAGCAGCAGCACATTCCATTCGGGTATCTCGCTGAGGCGGGCCGCGACCGTGGCACCTGCACTACCGCCGCCCACCACTATGAAGTCGAACATCATGTTATTGGCGTCCGTGAACAGCGTCGGACCGTAGTCGTGCGGATACATCAACGATGAAACTCCGTTCCAACGCCGCTGCTGCAGCGGACTCTGAAAACATTAACGCTATTACGATACGTCTCAAATCTATAGTCCAGGAAAAAACCAGAACAGGAAAGTTAAATCAGTAAAGTTATAAAAGTCACCTATGGTGGGAAGACTGCCATTCCACACTTCCCCCCCGAGACCGCTTTATGTCAATAAAATATTAAAATCTGCTTTTTCCAAATAACTAGGTTTTTTGATTAGATGAATATACTTAAGGCTATTGGGTACCAGAAAAACCATAAATTGCCTACCTTCAACTCCTTAATTACGGTCGGTACCCAAACGCCTTAATATGTTATATATTAAAGATAATAAGTAATTTTTTATAAAATAAGGTCTAAATATTTATTTTAGTGTGGGAAAAATATGTTATTTACTTCAATAATTACATCTGAAATGTCAAAGTATTGGTGACTTGTGTTTAACGACGTCCACTATTGTTCAGATACAATAAATGTAATTTTTATATGTCACTGTAATAGTTTTATTAACCTTACTGCATTAAGATCTTTATATTGCTCACTAATTAGGTCATGTCTAAACTATAACTCGACCCCTTTGGTCTCCGCACCAAATAGGTCATATACAAATCCTAGAGGCTATTCAAAATATCTATTTTGGATTTTTTTCTCATAATTGCATGTTATCTATAAAGAACCACATTTATCATATTATACACCACTGTTATACCATTTACATTTAGGCTCGTTAGACATACACAGGGAAAAAAATCCGGCTCATAAGATTAACTCAATTATTTTTAAACTGGTGTTCAATTTGACATGGGCTGTGGATCTTACTTACTAACACAATAAAATTATATCCTAATAATCTTGAAGTAGGTATATGGATAATAGATAATATGTAATAATAACGATTGTTGAACTATTGATTGCTTTATAGGTGCTTGAAATAAAAACAATTTACCGACATTAATACATTATCTGAACCTGAATAAATAAAGTCTTTAAACAATTTATGCGTGTGATATAATGGTATAAATGTATAATATCATAAACTTGGGTATGTCAGCTATAACTTACAAACGTACAATAATTGTACCTACAATACTGCAATAATAAAACTAATACAATACAATCCAATGTTTTTAACAGTGAAAAATTGTTTCACTTTTTTTGTTAATAATTATAAAATAAAATGTTTAACGCTCATAGGCGTATATACAATATAATAGAGTAAAATATACAATACATTAGTACATAATATTATTAAAGCTATATATCTGAGTCAAAAATGTATTATTTTAAATTCTGAGTAAAGCTATTTTACAATGATGCATGTTTTAGATTCTAAGCAGAGCGATGAATGTATTGATTTTGAATGTGTGTTTTTTTATTTTTTTTATATAAGTGTCTGTGTCGACGATAAGATTTTCCACTTCAGTTTCTTGTTCAACGGAAAAGTGAATGCAGTTGGTGCCACGGTCAACATTTTCCAGTAGTTTCCAAAAGTGCCAGGAAAAAAAAAAAAAAATTAAAGAAAACCCGGAATTTTTACGCAAAATCGGTTTTCGACAAAATCAATTTTGGTTTTTTGTGTAATTCGAAAACAAATGACCGTAGACACATCCAATTTTCACTGAATCTATATATTATTATTTGTTATACAGTATACGCGATAAGATTTTCAAAATATTTTGACTTGTTTTGAGCTGTTTACGGAGTACGAACATTTGCCGTTTCGAATTTTTTTCAATTGTTGTGAATAAAATTTTACTCGTTTGATTAAAAAGCTTGACAATTTAATACAAGTTCCTAATATATTGTAACAATGGCAGTTAATATTCACAATAATATCAGATATACTTATAGCAGTAATATCACAGGCTGACTGACCGTCTTCGCTAAGATTTGTTTTCGTATATAAGTACAATGATATTACATTATTGAATTCAAATTTAACATCTATTACAGTGACCCACTTGCAACTTATTGTACAGCAGGGCGACACCCACTTTTTTTTGTGGACACTTTTCATTGAAGAAACAATTATTTGATTTTCAACTTCGTTGGTGATTCTGGTAGCAAATTGGATTTAGTTTGTATTTTTTTCAGGGGGGGGGGTCAAAGTAATATAATATTTTTAATACTTTTCAAAATATCGGGAATTCGGGAATCACAAAAAAAAAACACGAATATTGTTTAAAAATATTGTAATATTATATTATAAAAATAATTTTTTGGTAACATTGGTTACCTAGGTATAAGTTATAACAAGTATCGAAAAGTATTTTGCCTAAAAAAAGAAAATGATATTGAAACTGCTATAATTTCATATAATATTAATAGGCATAATAATGGACATTTATTATTTATTTAATATTTGTACTCACCAAACACAGCATAGTGATAACCGTCCAATAAACGAACATTGTTCCGCGATGTCTTTCAGTTTGCTTATGTGATGTGTTCGTGTATAATGAACAAATATATAGTCAGCTGAATACGATTAAATCGATAACACGTAAGTAATACGACTAATACCTACTTATTTTATATAATACGACTGCAGGACGGTGTAACTCCGGTGTAAGTATAAATTAGAGCTAAACACAGGTGGCGATCGTCCGGTCAACCGAAATAATAAATAACATTAAAACGTGCGGTAGGTACAGAAGTATGTATTATACTGTATAGTGTATACAAAATATTATAAGAAAGGTACACCACCGCGGAAGTTTAAAATTTTCAATGCATCATTTCGATTGGTGAGTTGCGAGTAATACGAGTATTAGATATAGATTATGATATAATATAATATTATTTTAGAATGATTTATTATTACGTCATAAATATAATATACTATTCTCCGGGTGCTGCAAATTTGATATTATTATAATATACTTATTGACTATTGTTATATGCTGATCGTCCGATTAAAATTTGGTATACTTTTTATGATCAAATATAATATTATAGATATATCACCCATGCGTGATTCTATGCCTACCGGCTACCATGGTATCATGCCTATCAACTCATCCAGTAGGTAACTCAAACATTTATTGTGGTGGACGATTCGTCTTCATCACTCACCATAAAGTAGCGCAATTTTATACATATATTTAAGGAGCTTAATTTACCTACTATTGTCCATTAGGGCATTTTATCATTTTAGTAAACATTTATAGAAGATGAAAATTAAAAATTAAGATATGTTTTAGTACATTATTTAAACAATTTTACTGTGGTATCCGTCATTACTTAATACCATTGATTAAATATTACTAAATATATAATATATTTAACAACGTACCATTATTTGTTTATCAGTGAATTAGGTTTGTTAAAAAAACGTATTTCACCAATTATATTGTATGGATCGATTATTATTTAAATATTTCTGTTAATATCATATAACATTTTTTTTTTGAAAAAACAACAATAATAATTATCATCATTTAATTTAATACTCGATCAATGTTCCCAAAAGTATATTCTTTAACAAAACATAAATAAGGTTTTAGTGTCTTACAATAATTTACACACTTAAAATGATATATATATATAATATATATTATAGATACATTACCTAATAAATTATACCTTTATACATTATATGTATATATAATACTATATTAGGTACTTTAACAGTAAGCTTACACATTCAACGAGTCATAAAGTCGATAAAATGCGGAAACAGGTAGATTCAACAATAATATTGACAAGAACAAGATTAATATTGCGTGAAGCTTTAGTTATCTTTACTACAGAGTGGAGACTATAATAATTTTTATTATAGACAGGTTTTGGCCGCCATGAGATCGACTACTTCTTTACCCACACTCGGAAAGTTATAAAATATAAACAGCCGTTTTGTACATACCTAACATATTTTGACGCTTTGAAAGTTTGGAATACTTATACTTGTATTATACATGTATTCTATAAGTTGATCAGTTATTTTGTACCTTTATGTAATTGTAATACGTATAATAGTATATAACTATATAAGTATTAACTGTGTGTAATTTTTATTTTAAAATCCAATGCGGCAATAACCATTTTAAATTACCAAGTGAGTTTCAGTCAGTAGCGTACACAGGATTTTAGTTCGGTTAGGGTTTTACGTGAGTAAATAATTTACATTATTTTTTTCTAAACAGATTTTATATAATTAGTTATGACAAATTATATAGTTCATCTCAAATTTAGTTTACAATTAGAACACTCAAGTGTAACACCTGGACACCTAGTCATCTTTATAGAGCCTAAACGTGGTAATAATCGATGGATGGTACATGATGATACGCCATATACGACGATTACGGCAGACGTTCTAAATCAGCAAAAAAAAAAACTGAAACTATGAACGAAGTCTTTGTCATATTTAACATTTTATTTTATATCTATTAAAAATGACCAACAAATTATCGACTCTGAGTATTTTAATGGTAGTAAATAATAAATTTTTGTAAAAGGAAGACATTTTAGGGGGGGTCAGAACCCTAGAACCCTGCCCCTGCGTACGCCACTGGTTTCAGTATATTATAGGTATAAAATAGTTTAATTTTTGGAATTTAATCACTTTTATATCCCGTTCTATATATATTTTACTATGCAATTAACGATTGTTTAGTCTTTATTTAATTTTTTTTATTGTCATGGCTTAATCTATTGGTAGTTGAAAATCTTACCGGTAGTGTCAGTGCGTAGTGCGTACCCTAATTTTCAAAAATAAAACAATAAATACAATTTAATTATTTAAAAAGCGTGTTATTCCTAATCTATACCACAATTCCTATGTTTATATAAATATATAATTAAGTAAGTATAGTACAATTTAGTTTTTTTGATATCAAACTTAACACCGTATAATATTAGTATGATAATCTATCCAGTGCCACAACTATGTTTCGTGTAACCCGGTGTGAACAATATTATTAGGGGGAATCCACACAAACTTTAACTTAACAAATAATTATTTTTATAATTAGTAGGTATAATTTTTTTGATAATATTTTGCATTTTTGCAATGTTTGTTTTGGTGTACAAAAATCTTGTTAATGTCATCTTGTTATTGTCATATGTTAAATCTTAACATGGAAATATATACTTGCCTCTTATTCTTTAGTTCCTTATCCATCATTATCAATTTGCATTATATTATATACTTATAAACTCTATAGAAATACACGAATAACTAGAAAAAGTTTACCTTCATTTTTAACAAAGTAAATGTAATAATTAGGCTTAGGGACTTGTAGCTCTAAAAAATACCCGAATATGCATGCAAATATGCACCAAAAAATGGCCAAATATGTCCTAAAATATGCACCTAAAAATAACCGTATATGTACTAAGATATGGCCCCCAAAAAAATTAGGTATAACAAATATGTGGTAAAATTAAATATTTATTTTATTAGAATTTATATTATATATCAGAATGTTATTATTTGAATTTAAAATTATATAATTGTATTATAAATTGTCCGTGTCTTCCGTGTCTTCTGGTCCTAAAATAAAAATAAAATAATGTTTAAATATTTAAATGATTTAATTCTTATTATTTTATTAATATCTTTACCTTTAAAATTACACTGCACAATTAGATATTTTCTGATGTTTTCAAACGTGAATCTACGACGATTACTTGACAGTAAATTCTTATACACAGAAAAACTTCTTTCTACATCTACAGACGACATTGGAGCATACATAAAATAAACCAGATCATTACTTGTCAAGTCTTCAGGCAATCCTTCCATATTTTCAACTTCGCCGCCTAAGATTTTTGAAATTTTTAATAAAGCTTTGTAACCAGGATATTTTTCTAAAACGTCATTTAACTTCTTTACGACTGCTTTCCTTTTGTACATTTTAAGTCAACAATTTTATTTTTCGCATCTTCAACCGTTTTTAAAGAATAGGATAATTGTATGCCTTTCTTTTCCAAAAATGTTATAGATTTGGGTAAAAATCCGAAATTCGATTTAATAAATGCCAAGTTACACTGTAGGTTATTCTTTTCCAAATACTTTTTGACTGTCTTAATTGAAACGGCATCATCGCTGTCAAATGTTTTTATAACTGTTTGAATGTTCTCTAAATGTTCGCAATAGTATATGGTAGCATTTATCCAAGTTCCCCATCTTGTTAGTATAGGTTCAGGTGGTAAAGGAATCTCGTTTTTTGTCATATTTAAAAATGTTTTTATACGTAAGGGAGATTTTCGAAATACTTTTTTCACTGAAGATACTACCTTATCTACTTCCGAAAATTCGTCACGAACTTTTTCAGCGAGCCTGTGAAATGCATGTGCAAGGCAAGTAATATGAATAACTTTTGAATAAAGTGTTTGTATAGCTTTACCCGCCTTAATCATATAAGGGGCTGCATCGCTTACAAACAATAAAACATTGTCATGTTCGACTCCTTCAGGCCACAATATCCCCATAGCTTTATCAAATAATTTGAATATTGTTGAATGGTTGGTTTTGTCAAGTTCCTCGGAATGCAATAAAAATATTTGACCGGCGTTATCAATTTCTAATGTTCCGATAATAACATTTGCTACAAAACGCCCAGTGACGTCCGTAGTTTCATCAATTGAAACCCAGATTCGTTTTCCGTTTACAATCGCCCTAATTTTTAAAATAGTCTCTTGGTAAATATCGTCAACGTAACCTTTACGAAGTGTTGTTTCACTAGGTATATCTTCATTCGTGTATTTTTCTAAAAACCATTTAAATTCGTTGTTTGATAATTTATTTAGGGGAATATTTGACGAAAGCAAAGCCTTGCACAAATCTTTGTTGAAATTATTCTTTTTGCCTAGGTTGGTTTTTAAAACAAACTGCTGGTTTACCTTATTTATTTTATTTTCTTCCCGTTTAACTGCTCTATTATGCTTGTCAGTCCTTAGATACTGGATAACATTGAAACGTTTGTCACTCCCAACTTTTATTTCGCAAAATTTACAAAACAAAACACTACCGTCAGACGAAAATGTATCTTTAAATTCTAAAACATAACTTTGTAACTTTGATTTTTGTACTTTCGGCATTTTAACAGTTACTTTAGGTTTATTTACATTTATTTACGAACTTATTGCGTATAAAAATCTACACTACAGTGAAAAGCACACGAGAGGCGAAAACAACGACGGATAATAATCGACTAAACTGAAATAATAACTATTATCGGCTATCAGTCTATCGAGCGGGCGATACGGTCGATACGGTTTTATAGGATTAATAATTATCTACACAAAAGTTACAACGAGATATGAATGGTAGTTTCCAGATAGCATATTATTGGAAGTATTAATATATTTTTTTTTTGATCTATCATATTTCGGTTCAACTCATGCAGCAGTCAACGTGTTAACTATCTATAATTTAAAAAAAATTTGCCAAAATATGCAAAATAAGCATAACAATTTTAAAATATGCACTTTCCTGCAAAATCTATCAAATTTGCAAAAATATGCACATTCAAATTTTAGATCTGATATCGTGGCACCGAGAAATGAATTTATTTCACACTCTGCTATATTTAACAATAATTAAAAAAAGGATGCAAATGCTACAAGACCCTAAGCCTAGTAATAATATTATTAGGTACATAAATATTAAAATATACCATGTTCATTGTTCATATTATTATCTTCACGTATATATTTACAATGATTTGTGATTTTTTTTTTTTAAATGTTTCTATTATAATACATTTTTCTTGTAAAAACTACTCTAATCATAATTGTTGAGGATTTTTTTTTTGGTAAAAAATTATATCTAGTTTGTTCTGTAATAAATTTTCAAGTACTTTTTAAAATAATCGGGAGAAATAAAAATAATGAATTTTTAATATTATTATTTATTATTAAAATAATTCTTTGCTAACCGTGGCTTCCACCATATTATAGTCAATGGTTAGAATCGTTTTTTTTTATCGTACACAATGATTTATCATTGAATTTAATGTTAACGAATCCACTACAGTGTGACCTACTCAAATACGTAGTACACTCGACACCTGCAACTGCATAGCAATGCGGTTAATATGCTTACTTTATGGCATCAAACACAATTGTATTATTTAAAATATGAGGCGACTGACAATTCACAGCTCAATTCTGAAGTTCACGTGACTCAATTTTGGTTCACTATCCACCGATTGAAGACGACTAATATAATATAATTGTATTAATTGCACTATATATTGAATTATTTAAAAATGTATCAATTGTCAAATATTATTACACTACTATTGTTATTGTTATTCTATATTGGAAATTGGAAATTGTCTGTATACATATAAATAAATAAATAAATAAATAAATAGGGAACAGGGTACCCGGTATACCGGCCACAAAAAAAAAATTCTCTTGAATGTACCACTCTCCACTCTCGGGTAATCGGGTGTACCACTTTCGGAGATTGATAAAAATAATAGTGTAAGATTCTTGAACAATAATGTTTATAATAATATATTTTATGTAGGTACTAACTGACTTCGTTTATTTTGGCACTATAACATAGCTATCAACTTTATTTTTATTTTTTTGAAATTGTTGTTTTGAATACAACCTGCACTACTGCTGACTTATTCAAGCGAAACAGTCATGTAATCGAAGTTCGGTGGACCGAAATAAAAATTATCTTTGTCTGATGTGTTATACAGTACTGACACACAAAATATATGTGTTATATTATATGGATATCATCATCATCATTATTATTACCTATACTATGTACAAATTATTATGTCGGAACGATTTGATCGGCTCTTCGAAATTGATGTTATTATTATAATATGTATTACATCATTGCTGTGATATTATAACAGTTACAATACAATTGTTATATCTAATTCCTACTTCATTCCAAATGACAGCGTAAAAAATGGCATACACTATACAAACATAATATACTACATAAACCTACCAAATAAAATATAATATAAAATTAGCTCATGTAACTATTATTGACTATAAAACCATTATTAATACATTGACATGACGACATCTTGATAAATTATAATTTATGTAAAGGTATGTGTATTATTATTTCAATATTATGTCGTGGGCGCACGGATTCTACCAAACTACTATGAGAGACTTGCTTTTGTTATAAAAATTACAATACTAATCGCAATTTAAATTATACACATGATATCTAAAAGTCAAGGATTTATTCTAGGAATTGTTTACTTTGACAGACATTTTGGAAGATTCTTGCAATGAGCAACATTAAAAATATTTTCGGTATCATTAAAATAATGACCGGCTTGGATTTATACACAAATACAAATATGAATAAGCCATTGTTATGGCCTCCAGTTCAGGAAAAGGGGTATAGGGGATACCATATATAAGAGAACCCAAAACACACAATTTTCAGATGTATTATAATATAGCCACTGATATCCAAGGCCCAAGCACCTTCGTGCCTATTAAACCGTATATTTTTGTTCTTGGACATTTTTACATAATTTACATAGGTAATATTAAACTTATGTTTAATAAAATATATTATTAGGTATTCAATTTTACTATTTATAGGTAGCCTAATGTTATATCTCCACTTTCTGTCAACATTTTACCACAGAACAATGATTGTGCCGACATTTGTGATCGACCGGAACGTAACATTAATTATCGGTATAAAATTATATTAGAAGGTAGGTACTAAGTTATGTAGCCTCGTAGCTGTATTTTGATAAATATTTTGTATCACATATAGGTCTATGTTTTTAAATTGCACATTTATTTCAGAAGGCACTGACGATTTAAATTTTTTTATCGTCATAATGTATTAAGTTTTTACGTTTTTGAAAGATAATATACATTTTAATTTCATTAATTATATTTTCATTCCATTTCCGAAGCAGAATATCCTTCGAAGTATTTCAATCTATAAAAATAAAATTTTGGACAAGTACCTAGTTTATTAGTTATAACTCGTCCAAAATTCGATTTGTATAAGTACATCGATGTACTCAAAAATATATTCTTATTTGGAAAAAGGAATTAAAATTACATGTTGTCTTTTAACAAAGTAAAAATAAATAAAAATAGTAAAAATATATATCTTAACATATTATAAAACAATAAGTCCCTTTTTCTCTCTGTATGCTTAGATCTTTAAAACTACTCAACGGATTTTGATGTGGTTTTTTTTAATTGAGAGAGTGGTTCAAGAGGAAGGTTTATATGTATATAATATGCATAATGTAGAAGAGAAACACCCCTGGGAGGTGCTCAAAAAGGAATTTTGAGATTTACGATAGAAATTTTTGTTTATTAATGGTTGCTATATGGACACAAACATATAGAAAATATTCAAATTAAAAAAAAATAATAATGAATCTTACTCTTAACAAAGTCCCGCTGTCCGTCTATATGCTTAGATCTTTAAGACTACGAAACAGATTTTGATGCTGGTTTTTTTAATTGATAGTGATTTAAGAGGAAGGGTTCTATGTATATAACATGCATAATATAATAGAGAAACACTGCCCCTTTTTTATATGTACGAGCATATCTCGAAAATAACTCTATTATCTATAATCATCCTGTATCTAGCAAAATGTAACTATAAGAGGTACACTTACTTATAACCTGCATTCTTACAATTATTGTAACCTTGTAGATATTCCATAAAAAAAAATACGCACAACAAATGAAAGCGCTTATTATATTATGCTATTATGTTGAGATTTTTATGGTATTTTTGTATTTTTGTATACATTTGTTATCTACGTCGTTGTTCCATATTTGTTTGTGGTAGCGGAAGCCGACAACTGTATGACAATATAACACGAGTATCATATTATACAATATTATTATTACTATACAATTATATTTTATTGTTTTCATTATTTTTTATATTATATTATTATTTTATTTTAAATTGTGCTGTTGAAATTCATACCTTGTCATTATACAGTTATAACGTGGGCATTTAAAACTGTTATTGGCCATACAATATTTTGAAAATTGTATCATGTTTAGACATTTTTTAAATTAATTTTAGGTGGACATTAAGGTTCCTTTACGGTTATTCATTTTTGAAAAACAAGATAGGTTTGTCAAAAATTAGAGTTGCGCAAATATTTCTGTTTTACTGTATTTTTTGTTGTTATTGTTTTTCCTGATTATTAAGAAAAATATGGGTTAATATATAGATTAATATAAATATTACTATGTAGATATTATATTCATCGCGTGGTATAATCTACCTCTGTACAAAATTTCATCGCAATCGAACGAACGGTTTAGGAATGCATAAAGGACAGATAGAAAAACATTCATTTTTATATAATATATGGATAAATATAATTTTTAGAAAAAATTACTGTAATATAGAACAATATTATAATTTATAATAGTGATTTATTTAATTCTAATTATATATTTATGTATATTAGATTATAAATGTATTATTGACGTTCGTGTTCATTGTAGTCCAATAAAAATAATGTTATGTGCAATTGAATAAAATAAATATTATTAGGCCCAGAAAATGACCGAGCGCAATTAATTTGTACCTATATGAAAAGGTTTTAAGCCCGACTGGTAAGCTCCCGTATTTTCATATGTCATACCTAGCTTATTCATTTTAAGAATTAATTCCATTAGACATGAAATATATAACGAATATGGAATTCATAAACCACATTAGACTAAATAACCGAATACTCGAATAACATTACACTAAATACATTGCAGGCAACTATTAATTGTACTCAACATCGAAATAATTGAAATAAATTGAATGTTATTTATAAAATATAGCAAACCATTCAGGGTTGCAAAAACTCCGTCCTGTGTTATAGGGGCGTTTTCTAAGTAAAACAAAATTATGAAACAAAAAATTATCGTCACCATAACATCGCAAATACAATATTATTAACAGTTATTTGTTAATATACATATAATACATTTTACATTTAAGGATCAGACGTAACGTTGTTCAAAAGGGTATAATATCCGAAGGGTGAAGGACGTGGAGACGAAATAATAAGGACCGGAAACTACAATAATACATGTAGTATGTACATTGTACGCTCGGCGGCGGCTTCTCAAAGTGGAAATGATGACGTTTATACCTCCTACCACGCCGACTACCTTAATCGTTTTTTGACGGGCCGTCAAAAGAACTTTCGGGTCGACTCTGCCGTCGTCATTGTTGTGGTCGTTACTGTCATCGTATCATTAATTTTATTAATGATATTATTATATATGTATAGGGCATTATTTAGACGCACGTGCCAGAACAATGAGTTTTGGTTAAAAAGGTTTGTTTCGGACGGTATACACAACATATATTATTAAATTATTGTCCGCAAATCCTTTGCGGTACTCGTCTTTAAAATCGTTTCGGGGTGGTGGTGAAATTCGCCGAAAAAGGCGTGACAGACGTGATTTTAACAAACAAACAACCCGACACAACTGTAAAATAAATATATAATATATTTATATGTCATGTTATTAATCAAAACGATATCCAGTTAAATATAATATCAATACGAGGTTAGAGTCTTCGTTAAATATAATTAACTTACGTATTATGTAATATTTAAGAATAAAATTGGAAGAAACATATTTTATTTATTCCAATTTTATTGCATCGATAAGTACATTCGGAATATTTTATACTTCTATAGACTATAGCTCTATAGACTAATTTGGTGTACCAGCGTATTTATTGATAGAAACGATAATTAATATACATTTTTTTATTCTCTATTTGTTATATTTTTTGAACATTTATAAATATTAAAATATTTATTTATATTTATATTTTTATTTTTTCTCAAACTATTATTATTAATATGTTTAGACGTTTTGATCTTTATTTTTTTTTTATGTATTGTATATAGCTATTATTTATTGTTGTACTTTTGCAGTACCTACAGCTATATGATATAATTTTTAAATCGTAGACAAATCTAAAGAATACAAGAATTATAACTTAAGCTATTTAAGATCGCATTTCGATTTCATGCCCTTTAAAATTATTAATATAATGGTATATAGCAGGTTAAGCAATAATAATAATAATAATATAATCAATTAATACAAAATCCTAACCTAACCTATCCGCACTAAAATCAGATGAATAAACGCAAACGCATACAAAAAAATTAATTCAAATCGGTCTAACCATTTAGGAGGAGTTCAGTCACAACACATGTACAGTATCATTATTGCGCTTAGCAACACGTTCTGCGACTCATTTTTATATTATATGAAATCAACAAACATGTCCGATAAAAGCAACTCTTAAAGAAATTATGATTGTTCAACTTTTTTGGGTGTAACTTGCTGCAGTAAGTGCAACTCAGCCACTCTGGTAGGCGATGTTCAATAATTTGATTTGATGCAAGCTTTTACCCGATCTGCCCGAATAACCAATAATAAATAAATACTAATTTCTACTGTAAACTGTAACCAATGGCAACTATTAATAAATAAAAATAAAATTTCCAATTTCCATCGTGAACCTCAATATCCCTGTTTGAGCACCTCTTTAAAATGCGAATTTCAGCAAAACCTTTCGTAATGCACGGTGAAAATATGAGAAGAACGTATATTCCAAATTTCAAGTCGGTACGTTGCGTAGTTTTAGAGATACTGTAGCGATCAGTCAGTCAGTGGCATTTGGATTTTATATGTATAGATGGTATATAGTAGGTTATGCAATAATCTATACATATAAAATCCAAATACCACTGACTGACTGATCGCTGTATCTCAAAAACTACGCAACGTACCGACTTGAAATTTATAAATAAATAAATTTTTAATTTATTTATGTATAAATAATAAAAAATATATGATCGTAATATAATATTAACTACTAAAAAACTTACTTTAATTAATAAATACCTTTATATTTAGTAAAATTTAAACTGCCTTTAAAACTCAACGTTTTCTACACCATATACGTCTATGTTATTGTAGTTGTGTAACACGAATCTTACCTACTAAATTTTCTTGTTATACTTACAATGGTATAGGTACAAAAATAATTTTTTTTTGTCACTTCTTATTTTATAGTTTGTGAAACAATTTTAAAATGTACAAAATAAATATTATTTATTCCAAATTTGATTTATAATAAACGCTGTGCCCAAATAAAGATAATATTTGAAATGTAATTGAATACTTTACAATGCTTACTCCTCTAAAAATGTACAGTTTAAAAAGTATGTGTACTGTAATCTATGATGTATATGGACAAAGCTGGGCTTTGAATTTTTCAAATATTATACTTTATAACAAAGTTTTGAAAATTAGTATTTAGTAGCTTTGAACTTTTTCATTTTCTCTTCAATCTCGGTGAGCATAAAACAAGTTGATTTTTTTATTTTATCATTAGTTTTCAGTTTTATAAGGTTATAATATATTAATTTTATGCTTACGTTACTCCAGCACCACCACATACGATTTTCATCATTTTTTTTGCTAATATTTAGTATGCCAATTTTTTAGTTTTGTACGCATTTAGTTTTTGCCTCACTAACAAAAAACTGGGGCGGCGCTAGAGAAACGTTTCCCAGACCCCCCCCCCCCCCCCCCATCACACACACAATAAAAATCGATGACATTAGGAGGGTGATTTTTTCGGTCTAATCATGTATGCCCGTTTCCGAAATTCGTACGACCTCCCATACAAGTACAAATAGCGTCCAAACATTTATAAAAATCGTATGTGGAGGTGCTGGAGTAACGTACCCAGTTGACGAGAAAAATGATCTATGATTCAAAAACGACTAATACATAATAATTAAAAGGATTTTTTGAATCATAGATAATTCTTCTCGTTAATACCTTTCCCACACTATCGGTAGACTGTACCACTGCGCAGTGGCGCCCAAGATATATTTTTCAGGTCTAGCAAGAAATAATTTTACCCACCCACCCACCCCCTCACAAGCTCAAAATTATATTATTTTATACATTTTATCATATTTTGGTTGATAACATTAGTAAATATTAAGGTATGAACTAATATAATCTGTGATTAATAATGAACATATTTCAAATTAGCTATTTTATGTTATTATACCCACCCACCCCTTATTTTCAAAGTGTAGCGACCGTTACACCTAAGTAATAGGGTTGGGCGCCACTGACTGCGTCAAATGACCACTAAATACAAATTTGAAAATGTTTTTGCATTTATTTCCTTTGGAAAAAAAAACGAGATATATTTTAACCAGCTGTATTGTAGTATCCTTTTTCAAATTAATGTTTAGTGCATAACTATATAGTAACTACAGAAATATAAGATGCAGCAGACTTGCTATATTTTACTTTATGTATATTTTACAAAAACAAAGTGACTTGCTTCAAAAATATTAGAATAAAAACCACGTACCACTATGATATTATTATAATGTGTATTATATTGTTATCTATTTACATATTGAGCGTTTACTTATGTTTCGTAAATATTACAATATTAAATTTTAATACTTTAATATAATATGTGAATTGTTTATTTTTTGGTGTGAAACTGTAGAAGCAGCTGACTAGAAAATAAATAAATTATAAAGTGTCTAAGTAATGACCGACACGAGGTGGTGCATCGGTACATTTCTGACGGATGGTTCGAAAAAAATGATTTTTATGTATCCCGCGATGTCTTCTGTGACGGAAAGTATACAGGCTAATATGCCGTAGTATCTGGTCGGTGACTTGAACGCAGCGTGTTTCATCAGAGCGTCCTTGGCGTTTGTTCCGATGGTGGTCAAGTCGTTTCTGAACTCGGCTGTATCGCACAGATCTCATAACAGAACACAAAACCATACATATACAAATCCAAACTTCTGCACCAATATTATCAAATTTATCATTTTATAAATGATTACATCACTTACCGGGTCGACACAGGACGAGGGTAAGCACTAAATTATATTCGACCGAATCGAGTCTCATAGCCCGGTGACTGGCGATTAACGTGGCGACTATATGTTCGATGCTCGAGTTGGATCTATGTGTGACCAAAGAAAAAAATCAAAAACAAATTCTTATAATTATTGCAACGTCAACGACAATGTTATATCTTTACAGCACGTATTAATGTATTAAATATACGGAGCTCACCCAGATAAAAGTGTTATGAGGTTCGTCGGCCAAAACGCCGCCATTAGCACGAACGATTGATGCCACGTCCTATTGAGTATTTCATTTTGGACAGCGTTTGGTAATATAGCCATAGCTTCGTTGAATCTACACTGCCTGAGACTCGTTAAAAATATTTGGGCGCCAATTTCGTATATGTATTCACCTAAATGACGTGAAACAGAACGTACGTGGTATTAAAGAACTCACGCGTGGACGTAACTTATTTTCAATAGCTTTGTCACACGTGGGTGGATGCCCTATTTAACGATTGCAATCGCAGTATATAAGGGGAAATTATACTGAAAACTCATTGGATTTTAGAGAAATGGGCAAGAAATCTATGACATTTCCATACAGATGAAAATTTTTTTAACTCGTTGATCATGGAGTTGATGTAACAAACGGAATCATTAACTTATACATCTTACTTCTTGTCTTCCAGTTTTTTGGCTCAACGGTGTTGATTTCAGTTATTTTAGGCAACTTGGACTTTCTCGGACCTCGTTCGTCTTGAACGGCTAAGGAAAAAGAGGACCATGAGATCGGACAGTTAAAAAATAACGAAGCCAATAAAAATAACTAACAAATTTGAAAAGTTCTGCGTCAGTTGAATATAATACCGTCATTATGCGTCAATATAATATAATATATTATCATGTGTATACTTATAGATATTATCTATAAATGAAATATTTACCAGACACATTCATGTTGACCCTCATACACTTTTGAAGTCTACAAAATGGGCACCAATTTCTTCTCGCCTTGTCCACAATACATTGACCCGTGCCGGCTAAACGCGTGTAACAGTGATTAATATTATTAATAAAAAAAAAAATCGTCTAACATGCCTACACCATGTGCATATTATAATATACGCTTTTAGATACCTAACCATCAACGTACCAATACACGTATATACAATCCTCCGCCTGACACTCCGCTTGAAGAAACAAGAGCAACCATCGCAGCAGTAAACGCCGTAGTGTTTTCCAAACGACTTATCACCACACACCCGGCAGTACACCGGGATCGGTAGTGTTCGTCCTACGATAATATGAAATAAAAAAATGAAAAATATGAACTAATAATAACAATTCCGGTAAAACAGTGTGTATGATATTGTAGACTTATTTAAAAATAACTGTAATTAAATAGTTTTGAAAAAACAAACATTTAAACTGTACCTAAATATTTTTTTGGTTTGTATTTTAACCAATTATTAAATTGAATGTAACATATATAGACGTTCAGTTACTATAACCACTGGCGCAAACAAAAGGGGGCTTAAGGTGACTAAGTTCCCCAAATTGTTGTCAAATCCGCCCAAATCAAATGTTGGTATTTAGTACTAATTAGTTTTAATAAATAAAAAAAAATATATATATTATCTATATTACATTGGATATTATTACTATGAACATAAAATGGTTTTTCAGGTCTTTGTATTCCTAAAGTGAGGTATTAGGTACAATTAACATCAGTCAGCAGACATCATAAAAATCTGAGTATAATATATAAAATCAAATAATTAATAAACCACCATAACATAAATATTTAAATTTCGTGTTCATAACTCGTATTGTAAAATAATGCGAATCTAATTTTTTTTTTTGAAACTGTTGTTATTACAACTTACAAATTATATTACGGGATGTCTTAATCTAAAAAATATCGCTGTATGACACTATGACATACAAATTTACAATTCTTGTTAACGATAGATTTCACTAAGCCACTATAAGGTGATCATAGCCAGCGCGTATTAAATTAATCCTATGCAATATTATTTCTTGAAATTTATACAAATATACTTATATACCTAATGTAGGATAAAAAAATTAATGAAAAATACACAAAAATAAAATCTATGTATTTATTTCCGTGTATATTTCCATTTCAGGTATGGTATATATATATATGACGCATTGTGATATTGTATACTACCTATAATATAGGTTCTATATATACCATTATTGATTATAAACAGTGATGGATCCAGGGGGTGGCAAAGGGGGGATATCCCCCCAAATCATCGAAGTTATGTTTTACACTGTGCTTAGCCAATTTTGTAGTCTTTTTGTACTTTTGTAAAAAAAAAAAAAAAATAAGCACTGGATCCGCCACCGATTTATTCTAGTATTTATATTCAATTATTTTACTATAATTGCACGTTAAAGTTTAAAAACTTAAGGTTTATAAACTATTAATTAAATATTATAATATATTATAGTGAACAATGCTAAAGTACTTTTATACTTCTACGTTTAATGTACGAGTCTTAAAAGAAATGCACCACGTTAACTTAATAAGTAATAACTGATAGGTGATAGACATCGATAGACAAACACGTACGCGTATCTATTTAATTGATTTCATGGACACGTCAACTAATCCCAATACGTAAACATTATGGTTTTCAGCATAGGTATGTATATAATATGATTATATTATGAATACCTGACAAAAATGTGTTTCTTCGTTATTGTTTAGACACGCATGTGTTATTGTGCAAACAGTGCATATATCATTATTATATTATACAGCGCTCTCGGGACAACGACATCCGCAGATAATCGATTTTCGCTATCTTCTCCCCGTGCGTTTTCATAAAACATATTATTTTTTGTCATACCCATAACGGCCTTAACGCGTCATACACATATACGAATCGTATAAGTCGTACAACAATATTATACACAATACGCATTATTGCACACGCAGCATTGTCGTTATAGGTACTCGTTATAAATTATAATGATCTATAATACGCGCACTGCTGCAGTTACATTATTGTCGTTAAAAACAACAAAAATGAATTATGTCCTCTATTGGCACACTCGGACACTCGTGACTCTTATATGCCACGGCTGTGGGTTTTAAATAATTGCAATAATAACGTGTACTGATGTGTACATAATAATAAAATGACGTATAGCCAGTATAGGTATATTGTGCATATGTGTATATGAGCCTGCAGTAAAGTACGGACGAATATGCGCATTTTTGTCGTTTCTACTATAGGTAATATATTATTATATATGAGTATTGAGTACCCATTATATATACTACGATATTCAGCAACTAATAACCGTATTACGATATGTATAAATATAATATAGTAACTCAAACCCGTCGTACACCAGCTGCGGCAACCGAGGATTGATCAATCGATCGTTTTAAATATTATAACATAAAATACACCACCACTATGGGCGATAAATCGAATAATATTATATAACATACCAGCCTCTTGCCTCTCGGGAAATCGACCACGTGCTTAAGTAGTTAAATATAATAATATAGGTGTATGACCAAACACCGCAGAGCTCGGCAGTATAAGCAATAAGCATATATTATATTATCATCCTACTCCTTCGTAACAGATAGTTTGTATATTATAAATGTATAATATAAGTAAGTATTATTGAATTCCGAGGGGTCGACGTCGAAGGAAGGTCGAAGGACCGACTGCGAACGAACGATTTCAAACAGATCATTGTAACACTACTACACCAGCGTATATTATAATACATATTGTTAGCTGTACTCACCCATATACGTGTCTTATATAATAAATTATAGAAAACGCTCTTGTGCGTGTACAGTGGAATGACGTTTATTATGATTCGTATGCAGACACTACAATGATATTGATATTGGATTTATACAAATCTGTGCGCAGTTAATGATTAATTATTTTATTTTTCGATCGTACGATAAAATCATATGATAGTTATATTGTATTTACAGCCGGTAGTCGTTCTTCGCGGGTTAGAGTATGTCTGCGGCGGACTCGGTACCAACGAGCGGACTGCGACGGAAGAGTTTTGCGTTTTTGTGTGTACCTGCGCCAAAAGGCAAAACGAAAAACATTACAATGGGAAAACATACACACACGTCAAACAGTAAGGTGGCATGATATTTTATCATTGTTATCGTGACATATATGCGTTGGGGAGGGGGTTGGCGGAAAGTGAAGAAAATCGCTGCTGTTATTCGAAATCGGTAATGGGCGGATAATTGTGCAAGTGTAAATAATAATGATATACGAACAAACGGCAGCAAACGGGTGAACCGTTGGGTGGGTGCGTTTGGGAGGGGTGCCCTTACACGTTCTCGGTATTATTATTTATTCAAAAGCCATTCAAAAGTCCCTTCGAGGACGTGCGCGCGTGCCCACCACTGCTAGTGCATGCACTTATGTCCACCACGACCGTTTTCACGCACGTATAGATATAATATAACAATAATAATATTTTGCATTTTAGCCGCCGGGTGACGCCGGTTGACCATTGATCCCTCGCCCGCGTCCATTAAAGTAATGTTTGCTTTTGCCACCTGTCAACCAGATATCATAAATCCCAACGTCTGAATGTATCCATTAAAAGGAAAAAAAACTTGAAAACCTAAAGGGTCACGTCATCGGTCATTATTATTTTATTATCATTATTATATTGTTATTATTGAGAATAAACGATTTATTTTTTTTTTATTTCTCATGTTATATGGCAGTTATATTCCTGAAGCAGTAGGTCGGACGTAGCCACATAGGTACGTACAATTATTCGAGTTTTATTTCCTTTTCTTCTAGATTTATATCAATTTTCCTTTTGAACGTCCACACAAATAATTAAAATACACAATATCCCGGTAGTCGAATCGTTCGTAGTGTATTGATCGTCCGCAATATTTTCAAAATGTATCATATTCCGTAGTACTCGATGATCCTGACTGTCGTAGATATAGTAACACTGACCGTTCAGACCCTCGGGATCTTCTTTTAATTATTTCCACAGATTTCTATGTTTGTATTGGGCCGTCGCCGTGTCCGTATTTAAGGAAGCACTTTGTACAACTTACAATCACCGAAATACTCAAAAACAATGCAATAAATAAAATACCGAAAAAACCACAACTTCTATAAAATGTGCAAAGCATATCACACACTGTGATCGAATGGTCTAGTCCGGTCCACGGAGCACTTCTCGAGTTCTAGAGCACTTTGCACAGCTGAGCATTAAAAGTGCGAAACGCGGGTCTTTGTATCTTTATATCTTTCCACACTTTGTACGGACGTGTAAAAATGATTATTTCAGAACGTAGACATCACTTTATAGTATATTTTATACATAAAGCCTATATTGTACATTTACAATGTTGTTGGTAAATACTCTATCGTCATTAACATTTTACCATACTTTATCAACTTTTGTAGAATCATCAGATATTATTACACGCTGGTAGGTACACGGTAAATCATCTACGACCGCGACAGAGGTTCTTAATCTTTTGGTGTGCATGGACCCCGGATGAAGGACTTTTAAAAATCGCGGACTTCCTACCAATTTTCTTTTGAGTACCTACGACCTACCTACCTTTTTTTTACGAAATATTTCATGATATTATAATTAATATTTTAATTCTTATTTTGTATTACAAATCAAATATCAAGTAGGTACATACGAACACGCCTACATATTTATAATTAATTTTCTTATACATTTAATTTTTTCTTAAAAATCTAGTATTTTAATTTTAGATAGAACCACCGCGGACCACAGTTTAAGAACCACTGGTATACGACGTCTATATCTTCGGCGATACAAATATTCAGTGCATACCTAAGTCCTAAATATTGTGTTTTTTTTTACTTATCGATCAATTCGCCTCTTCAACAAATGTTACTAGTGTATAGAAATTTTTTTTAATTACAATTTTTATTTTTTATTGGTTTATATGTTAAATGCGTATTAATATTTAATATGTTAGTTTTTCTGAATGTTTTAATTTATTATACTGTACACAACAGCCAACAGGACCCATCGTCATCATCAACATAATTGACAGCGTGTGTGGATTCGATCGTCAGTTCTCTCGTGGATCGATGGACGGGTTAGCGCAGTACCTAATTTTACGTAAACGCACAGCTGGTGTGGTGTACTGGTGCTCTTTCAACAACAACGAAAACAAAAGTTTTTATTATTATTATTTAAGATTCTAAGCTGGGTGATGAGCTTATTGAATTTACAATTATATGTACAATGTGCATGGTGCATGACAATATTTTGCACTTATACTTTCACGAGGCCAAAACCTTCAATATAATATTATTTTATTGAGGTTTGGTACGTATCAAAAAAGCTGTTGGTTAATATTCTTCATATAGGTCCCACTTGACCACGATCATGTTCATCAATAATTATTCTGTAATAATAAATAAAATCATACCTACTCTGTAATACAAAAAATAAGAAAAGGGGGACGGAGTAGCCGAGTGGACTAAGGTGCGGTTGCAACGCGCGTTGCAGAACGTGTGTTAGCGACTTACCACCGGTCACCCCAAAAGTGCACTATAACGTACCTACCTTGACCATACATCGCTTCGCCTTGTCTGCTGTCCTCGACCTGAGGAACGGAGGTGTTCTGCGGACGCTTTCTCGTCGTTAGCAGCCAAAGCAAATGACCTCACGCCTGGCCCGTTTAACTTCCCTCCATGTGGCGGCTGCGAATCGCTTAATTCACCCACGTTCGGCACGGAGGATAACGTTTCCAACACCAAGTGAACCATAGCGTCGACCAATATTGATCGACGATATCGACCATCCGTCTATCTTTGTCCATATCGTCGATTCCGGTGTCCAGTTGAAGATGGTATCTGTAGCCAAATTACATGGCTATAATATCCTGGAGTACCGACTGGATGGTCGTCTCGATTTGGCCTTCGCTAGAACCCAACACCACTGCGGTGATGAGGTCTTTCAGCACCTCCTTCGATTATGGTGTCGATATTTTCGGAATCATTGAAGTTTGACATGATTGTGAGTCTCATAATACGTGTGACGTCGAATAATACATTGTGAGTGAACAATTAATATTCAGATTTTGTTTTACGCCGTTGTTGAGCAAATCAATTATACCCCAGACGATGGGTATAACGCGCGTAGCATCGAATACTAATCGACCAGCATGGTTATATGATTTTGGGCCTGACTATTTTACTAAAGACCAATAATCAATTTTTTTTCTTAAAACCAGATCTACAAATTGGCTTTTTTGATCAATATAAAGTATAAAAAAAATACCGACGCCGCACGTGTGCCACTCACAAGTGCGTGGTTTACGCCGCAGTTTACCGAAACAAACTCGACGAAAAAAAAAATCATACTAATAATTACGTAATATAAAATAAATGTATAATATCGTGTACGATATAAGTAGATAGATTAATTTATTATTGATTGATTTATTTATTAATTATTATGAGCACTATCAAAGATGAGAAGTAAGGTCCGAATTTAAACTAAAAACTATCAAACTAAATACCAAACTTACCAATCACGCACAATAAATAAATAGTATACTGGAAATTAATGCAGTCTCGATTTATCTCCAACTACCAATAACTAACCAATATTAGTAAGTTGTTAATTTTTTTGAGTAAAGATACCACATCCTATAATCGACGACAATGAATAATCAGACATTATCGCTTTAATATTATAATGTAGAACACGATTGACATTAGGTACGGATGAAAAATTCTTAAAACTATTATAGGAGAACATATTATAAAAACAATATTTCACTTGATATAATATTTTTAATTTCCTATTTTACACTAAAAGCTCGTGCCTATAGTATAAAATACTAGGTATATTGTCTATTTGTCTATGTCAGAGGTTCACAAACTGGTATTACAGGATTGAAATTAAAAATGATCATATAGTATTTTACCAATTGATTATTTAAATAGTTTTGTTAGAATTTTATTTCGTTAGTGGTACGCGTCTGCAGATCATTGTAATATATAGTTAGGTTTAACATATATATGGGGTATCAACACAATGACAAAAGTTTGAGAACCTCTGGTCTATATTACCTGTACAAATTAAATGCGTTTGATCGTAAGTCAATATTCATGTAAAACAATTTTGAAATACTCGTGGTCAAAAACAGGCTAATGGTTTAGAGGAAATCTTATCTTCGTGTAAATTATTAACAAGGATTGTTTTGAACGATTTAAAACAATGATACTATCTATATGGTGTTTGAATGTGCATTATATTATACAGAATTTGAAACAAACAATTTGACTCATTAAATGAGTAGCTTGTAATTATAGTCTAGCTATTTCACCTAATTTAAAACATAATATATTTTCGTCATTGTATAAGACTGGAGAATGTTATGCTCACATATTAATAAATAAACGTTTAGGAAATCGTATAAAAAGTCATTGACACCAGAACGAAATATAAATCAACAAATCGTACAAAATCAATAACTGTTTTGAATATACAATATCAATGAATGAATATAATAGGGAAAACATGAGTGATCCTATAAAATATTATTTATGTTCGACTGTAAATTGCTTAAAAAAATAAAAATTATATTTTTTTGACTATATATTTACGCATAAAAATGTAAATTTTTTTTTGTTTATCAAATGGTTAATTCAATAAATGCAATTATTGCTTAAGATATATTACTTGAAGTCCGTAATTTATTCAGTGCGTTTCATTTACATATAGTGAGTAAGGATTTAAATTATCAGTTGAACTTTCAACCGATTAATCTAATAACCATAGGTATAATAAACTATCTACCTATTAATGAAATTATTTATGTTTAGGCAAAGTTTAACGGACTCATATTGAGAATTGGCCCCGAGATAGCTCTCGTAACTCGTTATACGATATAGGTAGGTACTGCTAATAATATATAAATATATAATATTTAGGTCAAGCGTAGGTACATACATGAATTGCTATCGTAATGTTATATTATTATCTTATACATTTGCAGGAACGGGTGACTCAAGCCTGCCGCGTTTTTGGCCTCTTTAAAACCGTTCATAATGTTTACACCGAGATTATAATAATATTATTATTATTGTGTTTTACAGAATGCGCGTGGCTATTAGTAATCTTTATAGTTCCATAATACAGTATAAATAGTATAATATACCTACCGACTGATCTTAATATTTCAAACAAACGCTCATTGACTGCGCATTATTGTAATATAGTACATAACTATATTTTTTTAATCCAATCGGTACAATCGTCGAATTACTATTTTTTTCTCTAGATATTAAAAATAAATGAACTATTGCTATAATAGGTAATCGTACCTAAACATTTTTCATTTTTAAGGCTTTCAATCGTAAATACATGTTTTAGTATTACGCGTTTGTAGTATTTTACCATTAGATCCGTCTTGGTTATCGTCTTCTCGAAAACAATTAATGTTTAATAAATATTACAACATTACACCTACGCTGCAAATCCAATAGCTGATAATATTATATTATAGTACCTAAATTAACAAATAAAAAAAATAATATTATGTGGTTTGAATGAATTAAGGAATTCATGTTATTGATAATCAACAGATTTGTTTCTTAAAGAACATTATAGACATAGCCGCGTTGGTGTAACTAAGCCTTTCAATCGTAGGAGGGGGTATGGTGGCGCTTAAATTTATTTCTCACTGAATCACCTTTTTTTCTCATTTTTGCTTTATTAACAAATTATTTTTAAAGGCTGCTTAAATAAACTAATCAATGATGCAGTTATTTGTATACAAATTAGTAATATAATCTAAGTAATATATAACTATATAATAGGTATATAGGTAATTTATAATATTGCAATATATAATATATAATGAATAGGTATAAGAATTTTCTTATTATTAACACATATTAAGCTCAAATATATCTCTTAAACTGGTTTAAAATTCTTTACGATTCAACCTCGTTGAAGACATGTCTTTCTTTCAATGTGTAAAATAGACATATCTGTGCTAACTGTGTCTATCTATACTTGTTTCATACTAGATACCTAAGCCATGTATTTTTCTCGTACAAAAGGTAATACCAATATTTTATTGTAATTAGTACATTATTCAGTCATCAAACAATATGGTAAATATCCCATTTGTAATGTTTAGGGGATTTATCTCCTTAATTCTTCTATAGTTATGTCAATGCTTATAGAACCCACTCATTACTAAAGTGATCATTGATTAAATGATTGAGAAATCGTCTAATTTCAACTCGTTCCGTGGTTGTTTCGCTTGGTTTGTTAGTATAGCAAAGAAACGTGCAATATTTTAATAAAAACGTTTATTTGTGCACTACGTTGTTATACATCTGAAAAATGTTTTTTTTTATTTATGATTTTGATATAATAGTTCATTATTAAATACAAATTTTTTTTCACCATGTTATTAGAGTAGAATTTATACATTAAGTCTGATAGATAATTACTATATGTTTAGTAAGACATATTATATAATATAATATACATATAGTTGGGGACTATATTTATTATAAACGATAGATACGCTCCAACCGTCATGCTTATAGTATTTTCTGCTACAACAATAACATTACGATGATAGCCATTTAATTGTATACAATAATTAAGTTGTAAATTTAATATATTACCTACCATATTTATAAAATAAATTTTTTTACATTTCATTAAGTATATACTATATACAATAAATATACTTACACATAATATAAATTAATAGTAAATCTAATATAATGGAAAATCGAAATTTAGCTTGAAAGAACATGTATTATCTTGGTCCCGGTAATAAAATATTATGTACAATTTTTAATAGATAAATAAATAGAATTTCGTGAGTATTAAGTAGTGTCGAGCGAAAACTGTAGGTACAGAAAATATAAACGAATCAGTAAATCGGTGAATTTTAATGCTTACAACATATATTATATACATATATATAAAATATACATATAAAAGACTAGACAAATTAAAAAACAGTTAGTCATTAAAAAGTTCTTTCTTCGTAAATACCTTTAAATTTTAAATGGGCGTTTTCTCAAAACTATAACGTCCGGTTGTGATGGCGCTAAAATTTAAACACAATAGAAATACACGACGTTATAAGCAATAACTATAGTTTTAAATAAAGTTTTAGGAAGATAGCGTGATACAATATTGAATTGCGTGTTCCAAAAATGCGCGCGTTTACGATAAATTGACATTATCGTTATATGCTTTTACAAACATATACAACTGCCTACGTATATTATAATATATTAATTTTGTTAGTATTATTGTGGATTTTAATAAGTTGAGAAATCGCAAGAAATCGAACTTTGTTAACTATATTATATATTATTATAATACATAATATATTTTATATGATAATATTATGATATATACGATATATACTATATAATTATGTACAAAATCCAATAACAGCGGCTGTTTCAGACTTCAATCTATATACAAGTCGGATTCTAGGACGCCATCAGCTTGTTGTTGACGTGTCCATTCAACAGGTGTTGGTAGTTGTGTTCCGGCACCGGAGCCTGAGGGAGCGGAAAACTGAACCCGTCTAGCTGGGGATGATGATGGCCGCCCGCCGTGCCGGGAAAGAGGAAGTGTTCCGCCGCCACCGCAGCGGCAGCCGCTGCCTCCGCTGCATCGTAATTGTGTTCTTGCTTGATTTCCACCGTTGCGTGATGTTTGTTCGCTAAAAACAAAAAACACAATTTGTGTTAATTCATCTGTTATTAGAAGGTCACGTGACTGATATATTAGACTTGTTAATAATATGATATAGGTAAGTTAGATATAAACTCTTAAGTACTTACAAAAAACATGAAATACACACACACATACTCATACATGCATACATGCAGTTATACACAAAAAAAATTACCAAATATGCACTTAGAGTGTCTAAGACAAAAGATTTATGACTGCATTTTTGAAATTTCGATTTTATATGTTAATTAATAATATTTTTATCATTAATTTAATAATTTATCTCTTTTTGTTTAATTTTATCGCTTCCGTATTATAATAAATGTCATCCGATATTCAATAAAAATATCATCATCATAAGATATGTTTATATGTAAGAATTATCATGTGTGGCGATGATGAGGAGTGCAAAGTTTATTGTGGGGAAAGCACACTGCAGCATTTAAACAACGTTAGTATAATAATATAGACATTTTTATTTTTGTGATGTTTTTTCCTTTTGCTGAATAGTTAAAAAAAAATACACTAAAACGCTAGATAATGCACACTCAATATCATTATGCTCTAAAAATAAAAACCCTTTAAATATGCTAAATATAATTTTTATCACAATTTTCATATGATCTCGGATTCCAGTTATGATTTTATTTCAAAGTATTATTATGATATAATTAATCACTGAAATTAATAAATTGTTGCAAGCTTGTTCTTTTTTTTTTACTGATAATATACATGGTTAAAAATGTATGTTTATCTTATCTTAAGTTCACTTTACACTATATTTGAAACTGCATAAAGCATACAAACACTATACTACTATAGACGGAACAGGACTGTAGTTTTAGCCATGACAAAATAGATAGGTATCATCACAGTTGTAATAGTTTTTTTTCAGTATGCGCATCTCCTTCACCTCCGGCCCATGTCATAGCTCTTCAATTCTGATTAGTTGATTCTTTTTATGTTATATAATATGTGTGTATTTGATCGACAGCCAATAATATAAGTGGAGAACTACAATGTAGGTGAAGTAAGAGTGGAGGATACATATCAAAAAACTGTGGCGATACATATCTATTCTATTTTGTCATGGTTTCATCGGTCTGACGCGAGTGCACTGCTCTTGATGTACAATGTACCTACACAGCACAAGCGAATAAGAATTTTACATTTTTAATAGTATTATATTTTATTTCCATGATTCGGACACGGGGCGAACAAAATAATAAATATTTTTATTTCTCCGACTAGGTACTATAGTGTTAGGTACCTACTTACATCTATAAAACCGTTTTCAGATGTATAATAATATGTTATGTATTATAGTTTAGTACAATCGACTATCGAGTATTAACGACTTTTATAGTGTAGGTATTATAGTTTTATTTCATTTCATTATCATATTATAATATATACAACTTTAAAGTTTTAATTATCTAAAACCTGTTATTTTTATCACCGTTTAACATTATTTTAATGACGAGACGTCTCTTGATATATTCTGTAAACTATTATAATTTCCTTAGTTGGTTTTTTTAGCTTCAGGTCAATCGGTCATTATCTTTTTTTATCACCCGGTTACACGCCTCGAATTGACTAGTGACTACACTCTACTACCTAATATATTCGAAGTTTCGAGTCGCATGACTTTTGTTTTCGTATCTTTACGTTTCTTTTCTGTATCTTTAAAATTTTAAATGTTCTTAAAAACTCTGGTACCATATAGTATTATCGAACTGAACACGATGTTTACACCAACCTAATAGATCTATGGCCGCGGAAGTGGATTGTCCATGGTTCTCTACATTTGACGAACCGTTAGAAGAAGAGGACGACGACGAAGGCTGCTTCTTAGGTTTCCTCTTCCTTGTCTGGATACCGTCCTTCCTCATCCTCAGCGGCCTGTTGAAGCCATGCAGTTTGTAGTACAGACCACACGCGTTGCACACCGGCTTGCCGTCGTTGTCTCTTCTCCACAAGGTGGTCATTCGGGTGCCGCAATTCGTACATGACACACCGTAGCGTCTGCTGGATACCTGCGGAGAAAATAAATTTACATAAACTATACAATAATTGAATAATGTAATGCATTATAAATTTGAACACAACATACGAACGATTGAAACGAATCCAAAAAGTGAACTATACCTTATTTTTATTTTTATTTTCAAGTTTAAAACCACTAAATATGGGGGTAAATTGTTTTTACCCTCCTTACTTGCTCCCCCCTCCTGCCAAAAAAAAGTGAGCTACCTGTATTTAGACATCTGACATATGCAAGAAGTACGCATATATTATAGTAATAAACATTAATTAGTTAATTAAGACTTCGAATTTCTTCAAAGCAAAAATGACAATTAGAAATATATCATTAGAAATTCTTAAAACTAAAAATTAAACGATTTTATTTATGATTTCCTCTTATTATCGCACGCGTGATAATAATTCAATTAGGGATAAAAACCCAGGCAAAACGAAATGCACACATTCTTGAGTAATGATATTCAATAAATATGACTTAATAATATGACAAACACTTTCGATGCCTACACTAGAACTGCTTGGACCTTATTTTATGTACAGTAATAAATCATTCATGGTGTGCAGCAGTGGGTTATTATTTGTATTTGTGGTAGGGGAGGTCGATAACCTAACGAATCTATCTTTTCTTTATGCTTTTTTTATTGATCTATAAAATCGTGTTCTCTAGAACAGCGGTTTCGAACTTATGTGCAGTGGATGATGGTCGAGGGTCTAAGCCAAAGGTCAGCAAATGTTAACCTATGCCAATTGGCATCAATATCAAGATTTTTATGGGATTTATAAACGTCTAAAATTCTGATTAGATTGGTTAATTTTTCACCAATAATAACCTCCCTTATATTCGTTACACGTAATAAGTGTATATTTGTATATATACTGCTAACAGTGTATTTTAATGTAGTCTACTATGGGTATCTAAACTCACGGTCTCGAAGGCGCCTAATCTCTTGGCCGGCCTGCCAGACGGTCTGTTCATGCCGTTCATTTTGTGGTACAGGCCGCACGCGTTGCACAGATAGTGTCCGCAGCCATCGCGGCGCCACAGCGGCGTGGAGATCGCACCGCAGTTGACACACTCCCGACCTTCTCCGAACTGCAAATCCATTCCGGCGTCTGAAACATGATAATAACAGACGTCGTAATCTTTGATTCACCACCTATATTTCGTTATATTATTTGTCACGGGGTATAATAGTTATTACAATGTTTACGGGAGAATTTCGCGTTTCGACCACGGTAATACGAACCAGGTAAGCCTATATACAATATACCTATTCTTCTTCTTATTCTTCTTCTTCTTATTATTATTGTATAGATATAGGTACAGCCAGCGCGAATTCCGTGTGAATACCTTTACTGAAAGTTAATAATTAAAAGCAGACGCGACCGAACGTGTGACGTGAAAACAAATAATAATAATAGTATAAAAAAAAATAATAATGTATAAATGTATTGAATAAAATAAAAAAAAGAGTATATACATAAGTGTGCGTGCATGAGTGTGTTTTAAAAACCTTATGGCGCCAAACATAAATTACCATACGAGCGTGAAGGGGGAGAGGGCGAGCAACCGGTTAATGCACTCGGGACTAATTGATCGTGTTTGGTACCTCGGGTTGAGTAATTTGTCAGGGCGATTCCGCCGGACACTGTTCATCCCCCATTTGTATATGTATAGTCTATTTAGTATAATTTAGACAATATATACAACTATAAATTAAAATATTAGTATTTAACTAATATGTATAGTGTTAATTGTATATAGTCTAAATTGTATAAAAATATTATACTTGTATAGTTCAAAATTAAAGATTATTTAGTTGAATATTATATTGATGAAGGTGCAAAATTCAATCCACGTATTTGGGCATCGAGAGAAATAACATCGGAATGTACTAAAAATAGCTGTGAGTCTTTCCACTCAAAATTAAATTCACAAAAGCTCATCCTAACATTTTCATATTCACCCATGTTTTAAATAAAAAAATACAAACTGAAACTTACATACATATAAACGGAATAAACATCGAAAAAAGTAGCAAAAATAGTGCTTTTAACAATAAAAAACAAAGTATTAAAACTTTATCAAATGATTTGAACGATAATAAAATTTCTAGGTTCACTTATTTAAATGTGTCCAAATATTATCAAAAGTAGTTTGATTTATACCTACGTTTTTATTTTATACTAACATACCTACTATTATTATAATTTTATTCAATTTAGACATGTGACCAAATATTATGATCAAAAATATTTACATTTATGCATTTTTATTTTATACCAACATAGAATTTATTATATAATTTTATACAATTTAGATTATACATAATATTAATTAGAAAAAAAGACTAACATTTATACATTTTTATTTTTTTATTTTTTTTATACAATTTAGGGCCGTATTGCTCAAGCAATATTTATGACTCAAATAACATTCATATACTAGACTTTGGCTTATGAAAAGAAAAATTAATACTTAAATTAAGGTTGTATGAGACCTACCTTAAGTTATTATCACAAATTTTAATTTTTTTAATTATTAAATATGAACAAAAGTGCCTATTATAAACAGTAGCCGATGGAATCAATATGTAGATTTTATAAACAGTAGCCGGCGGAATCAATATAAACCTTTTTCCTAAACAGGTAGTTTCGGCGGAATCAATAATTCCCCATTTGTCATGTTCCGATCGGATCGGAGGTCGGTGGGGTTTTTAAAATATTTTTTTTTATTTTTATTCCATAATATTATATTGTATACACCTACAATAATAACGCCACCGCCATCTTCGACGCGCCAACACACGACGACGACGACAGTGAATATGAAGAAGAAACCGGTCATCGTCGTGGTCGTGGTCGTCGCCAGCAAAACGGTAGTCAATCGTCCAGACCAGTGATCCGACTTGTGCACACACAGACTCACACTCAAACATACGCAAATGCATACCCCTTATATATATATAATATATATATACAGGCCACCTATTACCTATACCTACTATACCTACCAGAGTATAATGCGGTGACATATTTTAATTTACCGTCTTAAAGATTAGTTTTTTCATAAATATTTAACGTTAGGTGATCAATAATCATAATGCGTGATGTTACCTACATATTTGGTATACTTAAGTAGTTAAGTACCTATAGTACGTTGACGATTCTTAAGACAAACTAGTGTTTGGAAAGAACGTCGTTCATGAACGCACGTTCACGCGTTCACGTTCATTTTTAGTGAACGTCACTCGTTTTCTTAAAATAGAACGTGAACGTGAACGACGTTTATATTTTTAACGAACTTGATCGATTTTTAAGACGTTCAATTTATTTACCCTTTAATAAATATATTAATTAATTATATTATATATGTCTAAATAGTATATTTATTTTTGGCTTGAGTTGTATATGTTTATAGGCTTTTATATTAAAGGCTCGGTCAAACAGAAAGCGGACTGCCCGCGCGGGCACTATAAAATAATACAAAGACCGCTTGCCCGCCGCGGTCCGCGTACCCATAAACCATGGCGGACGAAAAGTCCGGGTACAAAAAGTCCGGATTCATTTTTTGATTGCCGGACAAAAAGTCACCCTCTGTTTGACTGAGCCTTTACAGCAAGTAAATGATTCATAAAAAAAATGTATAAAAAATAAATGAACGACCCAATGAACGCGTTTGTTTGAAAAATACACGAACGTGAACGTGAACGAGTTCCTTTATTAAGGACTGAACGTGAACGTGAACGAGTTCATTTTTTTAGTGAACGATCCGAACACTGATTATATTTACGATGAACATTCTTTACTTTTTAAAAATCGCTAAAAATATTTATTGCGTACTTACGAATTGAAATATCGACTTATTTCAGGAAACGTTGTCGTCGTCGTCGTCGATTCCCGGTGAACGATAATTCTAACGAATTTTGTTTGAAAATATATTAGCAATCGTTACGGAATTATTAAAAAAATACAGAGATGAATATCAGTTACGAAGAGACGCGAATAATAACCTATGTCCCTATACAATCGTTAAATGACACTACAGAAACAAACACCGTTTACCATATTATGTTTTTAAATGTCTAATAGTTTTAGTTTTGAATCGAGACTATTTGTATAATGTTTATTCAAGAGTGCTAGATAATCTAAAAAAATATTAGAGATAAAGAAAAATAACTTATTGTAAATGTGATTATATATCATAAACATGATTATTCGTAAAAAGTTATCGTTGTTCAAATACTTTATCATTAAACTCATAATTAAAATGTCGAGAATCCGATTTTAAATAGTCCAAACTACAATACGTGCACTACTTACTAGTTACTACACACTATTGTACATAAAATAGATCGTATAGTTAATTTCTCCAATCGTTCTCATTTGCACTCTAATTTGTTTTTGAGTCAATGTTATAGTTAATGTCCAGATAATGTCATTATTATTAATTATTTTGATAAACCTAATACATTTTAATACTCAAGCACAAATTGCCAAGCATATAGATAATATAGAAATAAAAATTATAAAATTATTTTAATAAAAGTTAATTATAAAAACGAAACGAAAATGTGTGTAATATTAAATTAAAGCAAAAATAAATATGCATTAATACATCACAATTTATAATTATGGAGTTGTGTAGCTAAACAGACAAATAAATAATACAATTTAATAAAATGCATTATTTACGACAGTATTATATTAAGCTAGTAATATTTTACAACGATTAGAAATTTATATGAACCTACATATCAAAATAGAAATATACAATGTACTGTGTACAAAATTGTTAATAACAGTAAGTATCTAAGTACTAAGAGTCTAAGTAGGTATATACTTCAACGAGTATTATCTCACCTTAAAAAATACTGATAATATTATATTGATATTAAGGTTAATTTATCAATGATAATTTAAAAGAAAATACATACCTAGCTTAGGTACATGTAAAACAACAAAAACATGATGCGCATAGAGAATGCTGACGAAATGTACAAAATATATAATTTTGACGAACAGACTATGTTAAAATATGAATATGTTACTGTAAATTACATTAAAACGGAAAATAACTTTATTCGCCAGTACCTACCTAACGTTATTGGAAAAAAACATAGGTACAATTGTCAATTAGGTATAGTTATCGTTATAAACCAGATATTTATTCCAATCAACATTAATTAAATAGATATCCTGTATCCGAATAATCTCGTTATCACTATCAACGCTTCCAATTTCATTCGGTTACTAATGTGATCCACTAAAAACTTAGGATAATTCCCACATTTGTATACAAATAAGGTTAATGGCCGACGAATAACGTTATATCCCGATTCAACGCCATTAACCGAAACACAATAATATACTGTTATTACTCATATTTGTAGTTTGAACAATAAGAGTTCGAATGTTATCGCGAAGAGTATGTTCAATAAATTATAGCAATCACCTGGTAGAAAGAACTTGATAAATAGAAAATTAGTTTTACAGTATTTTTTACTGTTATTACGAGATATAGATAGTAAACAGTGACGCGAATCTACTGAGATATACTTTATTACTCCAAGTTTATGATAATAAGTATAACAACCAATAATTAATACGTCGAAATTTAAATTATTAGTACGCGCATATCGGGTGCTGTATTTGATCATGCAGTATTATCTCTACATTAATGGCAATATTATTGTTTAAACGAAACGAAAAATAAAAGGCAGTTTATTATTATTGCTATAGTACAGGATAAATGTTTACTAGACATTTTGGCATAACTGTCTATAGACCGAGTAGTTAACCTACAGCAAGATTAAAACGACGTTATACAGTTAAGATTATGCGATAAATTATGCGTTTATACGTCTTGATGTTGAGTTTCAAGTTTCGTGTGAACGCGTTACCTGTCCATATCATTGAAAAATTGAAACGATAAAAAACCCTGTTTTATAAAATAAAATAAAACCTCGCTTCTTTACTTTCAACAGTTGTTATTATTGCTACCATCTACAAGAATATCTGAATACTTCGATTGAAACTAAATTGACATTTGATGAAGCATTATGCATAAATTAAATACGTGTATTATAGTAATATTACTCTACAGTCGCCTGTCGCGGTTAAGACGCCAAGTTTTTTATTTTTGTTATACTAAATTTGCGTTTCCGAGAGAATTTGCAATTCGAATACTCTTGTCACGAGTCACACAATATGACATTTATGTGTGTTGTACAATTGGTACATGGGTATTGGGTATAGATATATTTTTATTTCCAATAAGCCTAAAATATTTTTAGTAAATTTTATTATTTATATATAATATGTATATATTATTATTATTAATACTATTAATATTACGGTATATTACAGAGACTGCATGGAGTATAGTGCATATATATTGTGTATCTACATAATGTTTACAGAAATATATAAACACGACAGTGCATTAAGTGGTATAATGATGCCTACTTATATGACAGTAAAACAATTTAAGTTATCAAAGTAAAAATAATGTGTAAGTATATAAAAGCACAATAAACCTACAGACTACGGTGATAGATGAGAATCATTGAGATGTCCATTTCACTTTTTAAGATTGATTATAAAATCGTATTCTTATAATTATGTCTTACTTTTAATCATAATAATGAATGACCTAGTAATATAATATAATATGACCAACTGTTTTTTATTTTATCATCAATATTTTATTATAAATTGTTTTATAAAAATTAACAGTGACTTTTAAAAGGCAGTTAGATTATAATCAAAAGTATTTATTATTTACATATTCACGTACCACGTGTACACCTAAATAGTAAATATAAAATAATATTAACACATATCTATGTAATTTATAAGAAATATAGTGTTATCATTACTCAAACAATGAAGTTTGGATTATATTATTGATGATCAAATTTCTTATTTGGTCTAAGAACAAAAACACTATAGACAGTTTAATAGTGTTTTTATTTAATTAATCAACGTATTGAAAATTAATTATATAATAATAATTCTTCGATCGCTGAAATTTACAAAAGTAAAAAATGCGTTTGAAAATTATTTGATATTTAGACTTTCCCATTAAATCCCAAGTCTTATAAGTTATGAATCATAACTATCGAGTATACACATAAAATAATTAATCATATATTACTATCTTAATTTTAAATTGTAGTTAAATAAGTTGGTACGATAAGGTTTTGATAGAAAATTAAATTATTAAAATATAAAAATTAGCAGAACGAAAATTGTATTGTTTGATAAAATTATTAACAAATACAGATATATAATATTGTAGTTGATTAAAATAAATTATGAATGACACATTTTCAAGAAAGTTTAGATAAAACTGTTTTCATGACTACATAAACAAAATATGTAATAATACGAACAGTATTATATTTTGATATTATTATTACCTGCACACGTATCAACGTGGTGACTATACACAAAATTATGTGTATTTTATGTTTAGATATTATAGTTGTATCAAAAATAGCAAAGTATGTAACTATTGATATAATAGAATTTTTATCATAATATAGGATAAAGAATAGTTTTATGGAAAAAATAAAAATAATGTTTCGTACAATCGTACAGATGAAGAAGCACGATTTGGTAACAATAAATTAAAAATTCTGAATTATCGTCAGTCGTTAGTCGTTACCAAGATCGTATAGTAGAGGGTGTTTAAGTGTTAATTGACAACCACGATCTTATAATATATATATATATATATATATATATATGTATTATGATTAAACCATAATTTAACACTATTGAATTATTGAATGCGATTTTATTCAAATTTTTCAAACCATAATTTTAAATGTTCG
>NC_042494.1:105570414-105577129 GCF_005508785.2 Acyrthosiphon pisum
GCTGCCGCTGCGGTGGCGGCGGAACACTTCCTCTTTCCCGGCACGGCGGGCGGCCATCATCATCCCCAGCTAGACGGGTTCAGTTTTCCGCTCCCTCAGGCTCCGGTGCCGGAACACAGCTACCAACACCTGTTGAACGGACACGTCAACAACAAGCTGATGGCGTCCTAGAATCCGACTTGTATGGAGATTGAAGTCTGAAACAGCCGCTGTTATTGGATTTCGTACATGATTATATAGTGTATATCGTATACCTATGTCATAATATTATCATATTAAATATAATATTATGTATCATAATAATATATAATATAGTTAACAAAGTTCGATTTCTTACGATTTCTCAATTTATTAAAATCCACGATAATACTAACAAAATTAATATATTATAATATACGTAGGCAGTTGTATATATACGTAAAAGCATATAGGTAACGATAATGTCAATTTATCGTAAACGCGCGCATTTTTGGAACACGCAATTCACTATTGTATCACGCTATCTTCCTAAAACTTTATTTAAAACTACAGTTATTGCTTACCACGTCGTGTATTTCTATTGTGTTTAAATTTTAACGCCGTCACAGCCGGGCGTGATAGGTAGTTTTGAGAAAACGCCCATTTAAAATTTAAAAGGTATTTACGAAGAAAGAACTTTTTAATGACTAGTTTTTTAATTTGTCTAGTCTTTTATATGTATATAATATAAGTTGTATGCATTAAAGTTCACCGATTTACTGATTTGTTCATATTTTCTGTAGGCCTACAGTTTTCGCTCGAAACGAAATTCTATTTATTTATCTGTTAAAAAAATTGTACATAATATTTTATTACCGGGACCAAGATAATACCTGTTCTTTCAAACTAAATTTCGATTTTCCATTATATTAGATTTACTATTAATTTATATTATGTGTAAGTATATTTATTGAATATACTAAATGAAATGTAAAAAAAATTATTTTATAAATATGGTAGGTAATATATTATATTTACTACTTAATTATTGTATACAATTAAATGGCTATCATCGTAATGTTATTGTTGTAGCAGAAAATACTATGAGCATGACGGTTGGAGCGTATCTATCGTTTATAATAAATATAGTCCCCTGCAACATTATGTATATTATATCAGTGTTTGGAAGGAACGAGTTCCAAAAGGAACGGATTCCTGGAACGAATTCCTTTTTAAGGTACGGCACGATGAACGAATTCCTTTTTATAAAAAAAGAACGAGAAAATGAACTAGTTCTTTTTTTTAAGGAAAAATAACAAAATTGTTCGTTCCTTTCTATTTCCAATAATTTATACAGATAAGTATGTAAATAATTGAAATAAGGATATTTTTTTTTTATAGTGTTTAATGTATTTTGCTAGTTAGTGATCGTTATCGACTATCGACGTTATACAATCGATATACGTTGGCCAACAATTTAATCTTAAAGAAAACCTCAAAATAGAATTATAAAATATGAAAGTACTTGTATATTATATTAGAATTAAAAACTAAAGAAGTAGGTATGCATATGAAAAAAAAACATTAATGATTAAGTAAGAATTTTTATTTTATTTGGAACTAAAAAAGGAACTCGTTCATTTTCCAAAGGAACAACAAAGGAACGAATTCTTTTTTTTTTTAAGGAACAAGGAACGGAATGAAATCCTTTTTTTAAGGAACTTGCCAAACACTGTATTATACATAATATGTCTTACTAAACATATAGTAATTATCTATCAGACTTAATGTATAAATTCTACTCTAATAACACGGTGAAAAAAATTTTGTATTTAATAATGAACTATTATACCAAAATCATAAATAAAAAAAAACATATTTCAGATGTATAGCAACGTAGTGCACAAATATACGTTTTTATTAAAATATTGCGCATTTCTTTGCTATACTAACAAACCAAGCGAAACAACCACGGAACGAGTCGAAATTAGACGATTTCTCATTAATTTAATCAACGATCACTTTAGTAATGAGTGGGTTCTATAAGCATTGACATAACTACAGAAGAAAAAAAAACTAAGAGTATCTACACTACATACAGATACATCGGTACATGTACCTATACGTCTTGTTTCTACTGAATATAGTTGACATAAGAATGTCGATGTCAATCTGGTATTAGATACGCGGAGATGAGGATTAAACTGTAGGTAACTTTTTAATACGTGTAAAAAATAAACAAGTTTCAGAGACCGCAATTATTCATTGAGTAGGTTATTTATTGATCATACATTTTTTTAAATTTTTAATTTAAACGACAGAATCGTAATTTACAACACTTTTAGTGATGAATAATGAAGGACGTACTGAAATATAAAACGTACTCACGAGTTTCAAGAACTATGACCAACATACAATAAAGCACGAGACCACTTTTTTGGTTAATGTGTTTTTACCGTAATATTAATCTTATAATTATAATAACAAACAATACAAAAAAAAAGGTGGGTAAGTGGATGTCGCTCTGCTGTACAGTAGGTTACAAGTGGGTCACTGTATAATGGATGGTATTAAATTTGAATTCAATGATATAATATCACTGTATAAGAAAAACGATTCTGAGCGGACACGGTCGTATTGCAGTCTAGGTATAAGATATATTATATACTTATCTATGGTATAAAAAAAAAAATTGACCAATAATAGGTATCTATAATAAATTCCAAATTAATCATATCACAATATCCATTAGGTACTTATAACGCGTTATACATCAACTACAAATCGTAGTATTAATATCATAGATATATAATAGTATACTTTAGAAATTTCAAGTACCCACGAATAATATTATACAATCTCAACAAAATAACTAAAATAGTTATTCTAGGTTTTAATATGTAATTTCATCCAAATTTGAACTTCAAACGACTATAAAAATAAACTGTGCTTATGTATTTTTTAGATTTTTTTTTTGTAACAGAATTCACTACTTACGTGGAATCTTGTTTTAAATTTTCAATTCTTAGATATAAAAGTTGAACATTTTATACATTTTTAACTACAAAATAATTATTCAAATATAAATTTGATAAATTTTATTATTATGATATTATTATGAATTTCAAAATGAAATTTCATAATGCTACAGTTTGCTGAAGTTCTGTTCTTGGCTGGTTCTTCAACAAACGAACATTTCCTTTTATTATTGGCTTAATAGTTTAACACCTATACAATTATTATTGCACCACTAATGTATAGATTGTATGATAAAAAAAAAAATACAGTAGGTACTTATTAATGTATAATTATTTTAGTATACACAACCACCGTTATGTAAAGTTGTATAATAAATAGCGATTCATTAATGCTCATAAGTTATACTTAACTGAATTGTATTCTTATTATGATATAAAACTAATTAATTATTAGTAGACTAATATAACAATAATTATCTTTAATTAATAAAATTTTTAGTAAAAATTATATCATTAGTATAAAAAAAAAAAAAATTATATAAATAACTTATGAATACAACGATGTCAACTTTTCTACAAATCAAAAATAGTATATACTTGCCTACCTACTGTATACACGTATAGTTAGTATTTTAGTATATAAAATTATATCGAATGCTGTATTAAAGTCTAAGGTCATCTACGTTTTTGATATTTCATTGACATTGATTTATGTAGATTGTATAGATCTATAAAAAGCACATTTCAGGTACCGATTGTGTACATATTCACTTCGTTGGTGACATTTATAATACGGTAATTATTTTTGTTCAATTTGATTGCAATAATATGGTGGACGATTAAAAAAATTAAGGAAAATAATAAATGAATAATACAACTAACAACAACTGTAATAATAATACACTACGACAGAGCGAAAATAAAAAAAAAACATTCTATTGGTCCATCGCAGACTCCGCCTTACAATTATTAAACTTTATTCTTCCTTCTTTTTTCCACGATCATTATTTCCTGTCGACTAGAATGGTCTTCGAAACCTGTTTCGGTCGACGGACGAGACAATAGGAGGCGAAAAAAATTGAAAGACGGTGACGGCGACGTCATAATATTACTATAGTACCTACGTATTTATTTTATCATTACACCGCCAGTGGTCAGCGTTCGCGACGGTAAACGAATGAAACCACAAGGCTTACATACCTATTATGATGGACAGTTTGATCATAAAATATCAGTTGTCAATAATACGATATTTTGTCATTTTGGTTCCACCTGTAGTACAAGGTGATAGACGTTTTAGTGTCAAATTGGGGTTCTTTCAATATTTTAATTTTTATGGATTATATGAGTATGTGAAATATTACAAATAAACAATGCACATTTTTCGTTCAAAAATTGAAAGCTCGAAATAAATACAACGCTTATGCACAGAAAATGTTCTTACCTTTAAGTTTGATAATAGGTCAATTCACTCTATTATTTAAGCTGACTACACAAAACTGTGGTTTTTCTGAACTCAAATTTCATATTTTTTTATGTTTTTAAGGCGGACATTACATATAATGGGTATAGAGCATCCTCTTAATATAGACTATATAGTTACCTACTAGGTAGTCATATATATTAATATACAATTATAACATATTATAATACAGTATTATGTTCAGTGTTCGGACATATCTAGATAAATTTATCTAGATGAATATTTAGATAATTATTTGTTCATCTTTTATCTTATCTAGATAAATAGTTACAAGGTATCTAAACGTTCATCTTAGATAATTAAGATATCAAAATAAAGACTAATCAAAATAAATTCATCCAGATACATTTTTTATTGATAAAAATCGCGAAATTGTACTAAATTTTTAAATATTTATACAGATTCTCAAACAGAGTTTATGGTTTATAAATAATGTAATTATTTTTATTTATATAATTATTATTATTATGTTCCTAGTGCTCAACTAAAATATACCAAAATGTATAACCATTTAAAAAATAATTGTATCTTTTTTTTATCTAGATAAAAAAGTATTTATCTTTATCTTTATCTTTATCTAGATAAATATGAGTTAAGATATCTTTTATCTCTATCTAGATACATTTGAGTTGCATTATCTTTATCTTTATCTAGATAAAAAAATACTTATCTAATCCGAACACTGAATTTATGTTATACATTTATAATATAATAACTTATTATGTAGTATAATGGTAACTTAAGTTGGATATTTAATTCGCAGCTCACCCTGCGCATTATTAATACTTACGTTTTTTTTGGAAAGGAAGGTTTGTGAACGACCTTGGATCAGAATAAGCTATCTATTATAGTCTTGATCATTTTTGTATTATATTATACACACACACACATATATATATATATATGGATGTAATAATAAATTGTTCATTTGTACACATCATATTATATGCCATATGGAATGTGTAATGCGATATTATATGATAATTGGGTATCTATAGATGATATTTTGATATCGACATAGTTAATTCAATAATTATTAAAATTGTCTCACTGACCTTAAACAATTGCCAATAAATACATTTTTTAATTATATAACATTTTTAAAGAAAGCCCAGTGAAAAAAAAGTCACTGGAAACTATCTGGGTGACTTTTAGTTAATACCTTCTCACTCCCTGGAAATCCACAACGTAGACTTAAAAGGAAATGGTGTCGTGACCATTTAAATTAAATATAACGTCAAGTAAGTAAGTGCCACTAATGGGTGGCTTCTTCTTCAAGCCATCCATGTTTTTTTTTTAACTCTTATCTTATACCTACGCTTATTGTGCAAAATGTATAGATGGTGTATGTGCATTTGTGAAATAAAAAAAAAAAAATAAAAAAACATGAAGTTTGTTTAAATTTAATTTTTAAAAAAATAGTAAACAATATGATGGAAATTTTAAATATGATCTAGATGTATAACATTTTTTAGTATTAAAGTATATTTATTATTTTTATTCTTTATAGGTAGAAGTAAGAGATGTTTTTAAACTAGCATTATATTATGATTATTAAATCTGATAATTTAATTATAAATTGATATTCACATTTTGAGCAGACATTATTATAACTTACAAGCATATCTATAAATAAAATTAATTATTACATTTTGATAATTACAGTCCAAATAAAATTGATAGTTTTATTTTAATGCAAGATTATAATTTAATCAAACAATTTTTCAATAACAACAATCCATGATTTCCTTTTTGTTTTTTTTGATATCAAGAATCGTCTATTCAGTAATTATAAATTATAATTTATCTTCATCTCAATATATAGTTATCTTACATTTAACAGCGTTTAAGGTAGGGTAAATCCACTGACATTATTTATTTTGTCATGGACTGCAACGTCGCCGTGCAAGATCTCCTAGTATATAGGTAGTATATTTATTCAAAACTATTTCTACATTGTTTATAGTTGTGCGACGGCTGCACATCAAGCCGGTTGACGAATGTACGTGTGTGTGCGCACCGCTGTCGCGCAACACGCAACCCGTCGTGTGTGAATGCTCGTCGTCGTATTACCTACTACCTGTCGAATAACCCTGTAGAATGGGAGAGAGTGGACTGTATATTTAGGATAGATTCATAGTATTGAGAGTAGGTATTATGATGAATGTTAACAACTATGTTTGGTGATATGAAAAATGTACAGAACTATTTATTTTACATGTTCTGCAAATGGAATGGCTTAACGACTAGGGTTAGTAATAATAATAGTGGTGTGCGCGATCACAATACGATCGGC
>NC_042494.1:105577229-105610561 GCF_005508785.2 Acyrthosiphon pisum
GTCTTTACTTTTTAATCTTTAACATTAAAAATATTTTAATTTGAAATCAGAAATTTTGAATTTTCTAATTTTTATATAAATTATAATTTTGATTTAAAATTTAAATATTAAGAATAATTAATTTTAATTTTTAACTTTTAAGTGCATTTCGGTATTGCGTGTTACTATTATAACTTAAAAGTTAAAAGTTATAAGTTATAAGTAGGGTTCGGGACTTCTTGCATTTGCATATTTTTTTGTAGTGGTAGTAGTCTATTCTAAGTGAGTTATAAATGTGTTTTATGAAATTACGAAATTAAATACTAAGTTTGAATTTGCATATTTTTGCATATTTCGTCATATTTTAAGAAAAACGCATATTTGAGCAATTTTTAGCATATCTCGGCATATTTCACATTTTATATTTTTATGAACTTAAAATTGCCGGGAAAAATCATAATTGGATGGTCGTAGTCTGTCGTATCTAACACGTACGTCTCTTTACGACGATAGTCTCTTTATCGCTTAATAATCAACCTTTTTATCGGCAATATCAACAATTAGTAAAGTTGTGGTAAAACCTAATGAATCCTATACTCCTATAGATTTATCTTATTATCACGAAACAAATATAAATTCAAACATTCCCAAATAATCAAATATTAGCCGGGTATGAATTGTACGATGAAATGAAAACCTTTACGTGTTAAATTATTTTTATTATATTAAGTACCTACCTAATTTTTAGATTTTTTTTTTGTCTATAATAATAATTTATTAATAATATATTTTAAGCATTTTTTAAAAAATTTTTATAAAAATTTAGCTGCATATTTTAAAGCATATTTTTGACGATTTTTGATTGCATATTTCGATAATTTTAAGTGCAAGAAGTCCCGAACCCTAGTGATAATATACAAATTGTATATAGGTACCTAGTACGACTTTTCCTATATACCTATTATACACTGGAATACAAGATATTATAGACAATTGGTTTGATTGCCGATCTTTCCATCACTTATTATGAGGACGTTAAACTTATGATTTTCGATGGTATAAACTATAAAAATGCTATCTCAAAACAGCACTAAACAGTGGTTTCAGAATGAAAAACTTATTATAAAATTGTACCTATACACCTCATCGATGATTTTGAATTATTATTTATTATTTATTAAAAAAAGTTATTTAAAAATGTATAAAAAAGGGCTTTTTTTGCCTACTATAACGATCTGTTTATTATTTGTAGAATAATACGAAAACCCGATTAGGTTGTTTCCGAAGTGTTGTTCTCTACAAATAGGATTAAGTTAATTTACTCTAAAACCACTTTTTAATGCGATTTTGTTTGTTTTGTGTAAACAATAAACATATTTATGAGGTCGTTGGATTTAATGTTTCATCGCTGTCAATTTCTATGTTCTCCCAGACTTTATTATTTTTAGGGCATATTTATAATAGGTGGGTAAGTTAAAATGCTGATTAGACTTTTTTCTTCTAATCTCTACTCTCTTACTTCTCTCGATTGGTGACCAGTACACGTTTACATTTAGGCATCAAAAATGTAATTTGTTTTACATAATTATAACTAGAACGTTTCATTGATTTTAATATTATGATATGACTTTTGTTTAATTCTTTAAATTAAAGTCATTTGTCCGATTTACGTAATTAAATTATCTAAAATATTGAAATACAAATAGTTTCAGAATTTATTTTATTAGTTTTGTTTGCAGTTGAAAAATATATTTGTGCACCCTATACATACAAATAATTCATAAATAGCACTTGTACGTGTTCGTTAACGATGTTAATATAATAACAATGTTGTTGATATAGGTACGTACCTATTCGATATATTTTATGACATTTTTCGCTATTTTACGCATTATGCAGAGCTAATAGTATGCATATTGTTTAGTCTATATTATGTACTTTGTATAGTTTAAAATCATAGTCGGTATGAATATTATAGAAACCATGAATATGAACCAAAAATATACGATAATATGCAGGGTCATTACTAGTATTAGTAATTAATAGTAGTAAATAGTATTAGTATTAGTACTAAATAAATAAGATGAAATTATACTTGGTTGAAAGTAAATTCTTTTGAAATATTATAAATCATAATAAGATAAATCAAAATATTTGCAATAATATTTTAAGTTTGGCACTATATAAAGTTTAACTATATATATAGTTTTAGACTATAATAACTAAGGCATGGATTAAATACGAATTGGATTTTTTTCTACATTTTCTAAAACTTTGGTTTTCAAATAGAAAATTAGTTTCGTTCACCAGAAAATTGAAAAGTGAAACTTTTGTGCATATTTTATCTTAACTAGGTCATGTAAAAACAATAAAAAAACAAATACCTACATAGTTTGTTGAAAGAGTGTTACGGAGAAAAAAAACCTATAAACAATAACTATAATGCCGTTAATTAATTAAATAAAAGTGCAAATAAAATATATATAGTGTGGATTAATATTCAATTTGAAACGAATAAAATGTATTCTTTGTTATGGTTATTTCAGCCATAAACGATGAAAAAAAATTATTTTAAAATTATATACCATCCTTCACTTTTTTAATAATGTCCAGTGAACATATTATATTTTATACATATTTAGACGTGAAAAACCAGCCATAACTAATATTCCGACGACTTTCGATTAAATGTGTAATATAAAATCCCTACCTTTAGGTTGAAAATTATTTTTGATCATTAGATAATAGTCCTCAGATTAGGAATCAAAATTATATTATATCTATTTAAGATGTTTCAGATGAAAAACAATAATGATAATTTAACGAAAAAAATGTAAGCTATATTAAATATATTTAATAGTTATATATTAATAAATCTCTCAGAATCTATAATCTTTGATATAAGTATATTATAAGTTATAACTTATAAGCATTACAAATGTATGAAGTAGGGTCATTTTATCATACCACCCAATCCTGTATACTTATACACATATTAACTATTGTATACATTTTATTACAGATTGTATAAATAACAAAAAAAAAATGCATTACAATGCATAGCATAATATTATATTGTTCTAATATTTATACCGCACGCACCATTGCAATGTGATGCAATATAAACTTTAATAACTATATTGGTCACACGGTAATTATACCGTGTGACCAATAAATGATTATTAATGATTACCATATAATTAATATGAAAGTTATTTTTTTCTTACAAATAACAAAAGGTTACAGATTTGTGTAGTTTGTAAAAAAACGTAAGACTTAAAACTTCTTATACCTTTTTTTTCCTTGCGGCATCATTACTTGGAGGCCGAACTGTTTTTACACATGGCTTAAACCCCTATGCAGCATCGTTTATTAAATCAATAATTTGTACAACTTTGATATGCCCTCATAGGCCGGGATCTACTTTCCTCGGCGACGCTGGTATGTATATGCAATGCATAGACCACAGAGCCATGAGGGATATAGACGTGACATGTAATTCTAATACCTAAAGGTCTTCAATACAACATTATCATTAGCATAACAATTAAAAAAATTATTTGTACAAATTGTACCTGATAATACCACAAGGCAAAAAATAACAAATATTTTACTTTGGTATCCATGAAATAATATATAAACTATAAACGATGTAGAAATAGTTTTGAATGAATATACTACATAATATATACTAGGAGATCCTGCACGGCGACGTTGCAGTCCATGACAAAATAAATAATGTCAGTGGATTTACCCTACCTTAAACGCTGTTAAATGTAAGATAACTATATATTGAGATGAAGATAAATTATAATTTATAATTACTGAGTAGACGATTCTTGATATCAAAAAAAACAAAAAGGAAATCATGGATTGTTGTTATTGAAAAATTGTTTGATTAAATTATAATCTTGCATTAAAATAAAATTATCAATTTTATTTGGACTGTAATTATCAAAATGTAATAATTAATTTTATTTATAGATATGCTTGTAAGTTATAATAATGTCTGCTCAAAATGTGAATATCAGTTTATAATTAAATTATCAGATTTAATAATCATAATATAATGCTAGTTTAAAAACATCTCTTACTTCTACGTATAAAGAATACAAATAATAAATATACTTTAATACTAAAAAATATTATACATCTAGATCATATTTAAAATTTCCATCATATTGTTTACTATTTTTTTAAAAATTAAATTTAAACAAACTTCATGTTTTTTTATTTTATTTTTTATTTTACAAATGCACATACACAATCTATACATTTTGCACAATAATCGTAGGTATAAGATAAGAGTTAAAAAAAAAACATGGATTGCTTGAAGAAGAAGCCACCCATTAATGGCACTTACTTACTTGACGTTATATTTATGGTAATTAAGGGATATTTAATTTAAATGGTCACGACACCATTTCCTTTTAAGTCTACGTTGTGGATTTCCAGGGAGCGAGAAGGTATTAACTAAAAGTCACCCAGATAGTTTCCAGTGACTTTTTTTTCACTGGGCTTTCTTTAAAAATGTTATATAATTAAAAAATGTATTTATTGGCAATTGTTTAAGGTCAGTGAGACAATTTTAATAATTATTGAATTAACTGTGTCGATACCAAAATATCATCTATAGATATCCAATTATCATATAATATCGCAATACACATTCCATATGGCATATAATATGATGTGTACAAATGAACAATTTATTATTACATCCATACATATATATATATATATATGTGTGTGTGTATAATATAATACACAAATGATCAAGACATTATAGATAGCTTATTCTGATCCAAGGTCGTTCACAAACCTTCCTTTCCAAAAAAAAAACGTAAGTATTAATAATGCGCAGGGTGAGCTGCGAATTAAATATCCAACTTAAGTTACCATTATACTATATAATAAGTTATTATATTATAAATGTATAACATAATACTGTATTATAATATGTTATAATTGTATATTAATATATATGACTACCTAGTAGGTAACTATATAGTCTATATTAAGAGGATGCTCTATATACCCATTATAATATGTAATGTCCGCCTTAAAAAACGTAAAAAATATGAAATTTGAGTTCAGCAAAACCACAGTTTTGTGTAGTCAGCTTAAATAATAGAGTGAAGTGTGACCTATTATCAAACTTAAGGGTAAGAACATTTTCTGTGCATGAGCGTTGTATTTATTTCGAGCTTTCAATTTTTGAACGAAAAATGTGCATTGTTTATTTGTAATATTTCACATACTCATATAATCCATAAAAATTAAAATATTGAAAGAACCCCAATTTGACACTAAAACGTCTATCACCTTGTACTACAGGTGGAACCAAAATGACAAAATATCTTTTTATTGACAACTGATATTTTATGATCAAACGGTCCATCATAATATGTAAGCCTTGTGGTTTCATTCGTTTACCGTCGCGAACGCTGACCACTGGCGGTGTAATGATAAAATAAATAGGTAGGTACTATATAATAATATTATGACGTCGCCGTCACCGTCTTTCAATTTTTTTCGCCTCCTATTGTCTCGTCCGTCGACCGAAACAGGTTCCGAAGACCATTCTAGTCGACAGGAAATAATGATCGTGGAAAAAAGAAGGAAGAATAAAGTTTAATAATTTATTGTAAGGCGGAGTCTGCGATGGACCAATAGAATGTTTTTTTTTTATTTTCGCTCTCTCGTAGTGTATTATTATTACAGTTGTTGTTAGTTGTATTATTCGTTTATTATTTTCCTTAATTTTTTTAAACGTCCACCATATTATTGCAATCAAATCGAACAAAAATAATTACCGTATTATAAATGTCACCTGCAACGAAGTGAATATACACACAATCGGTAGGTTTTTTTTTTTTTTTTTTACTAATGATATAATTTTTACTAAAAATTGTATTAATTAAAGATAATAATTATCGTTATATTAGTCTACTAATAATTAATTAGTTTTATATCATAATAAGAATACAATTTAGTTAAGTATAACTTATAAGCATTAATGATAATTGCTATTTATTATACAACTTTACATAACAGTGGTTGTGTATGCTAAAATAGTTATACATTAATAAGTACCTACTGTGTTTTTTTTTAGATTCTGAGTGGAACGATGAATGTATTGATTTTACAATGTTGTGTGTTTTTTTTTTAATTTTTTAATTTTTTTTTGTGTCTGTCATCACCTTTTAGGACAGTAAAAGTGTTTGGATTTTCTTCAACAGTACCTTTTCTGATAGGAAAGTGAATCTAGTTGGTACTTTGGGGGGTCAAAAGTAAAATTTTTCCAATAGTTTTCGAAAACGCCGTGAAAAACAAAAGAAAAATTAAAGAAAAACGGGAATTTTTACGTAAAATCTGTTTTCGAGAATCGTGCTACGATTTGTAGTTGATGTATAACGCGTTATAAGTACCTAATGGATACTGTGATACGATTAATTTGGAATTTATTATAGATACCTATAATTATTGGTCAATTTTTTTTTTTTATACCATAGATAAGTATATAATATATTATATCTTATACCTAGACTGACATACGACCGTGTCCGCTCAGAATCGTTTTTCTTATACAGTGATATTATATCATTGAATTCAAATTTAATACCATCCATTATACAGTGACCCACTTGTAACCTACTGTACAGCAGAGCGACATCCACTTACCCACCTTTTTTTTTGTATTGTTTGTTATTCTAATTATAAGATTAATATTACGGTAAAAACACATTAACCAAAAAAGTGGTCTCGTGCCTTATTGTATGTTGGTCATAGTTCTTGAAACTCGTGAGTACGTTTCATATTTCAGTACACTGCACCGTCCTTTATTATTCATCACTAAAAGTGTTGTAAATTACGATTCTGCCGTTTAAATTAAAAATTTAAAAAAATGTATGATCAATAGGTAAATAACCTACTCAATAAATAATTGCGTCTCTGAAACTTGTTTATTTTTTACACGTATTAAAAAGTTACCTACAGTTTAATCCTCATCTCTGCGTATCTAATACCAGATTGACATTGACATTCTTATGTCAACTATATTCAGTAGAAACAAGACGTATATGTGTACCGATGTGGGTATCTGTATGTAGTGTAAATACTCTTAGTTTTTTTTTCTTCTGTAGTTATGTCAATGCTTATAGAACCCACTCATTACTAAAGTGATCGTTGATTAAATTAATGAGAAATCGTCTAATTTCGACTCGTTCCGTGGTTGTTTCGCTTGGTTTTTTAGTATAGCAAAGAAATGCGCAATATATATTTTAATAAAAACGTATATTTGTGCACTACGTTGTTATACATCTGAAATATGTTTTTTTTTATTTATGATTTTGGTATAATAGTTCATTATTAAATACAAATTTTTTTCACCATGTTATTAGAGTAGAATTTATACATTAAGTCTGATAGATAATTACTATATGTTTAGTAAGACATATTATATAATATAATATACATAATGTTGGGGACTATATTTATTATAAACGATAGATACGCTCCAACCGTCATGCTTATAGTATTTTCTGCTACAACAATAACATTACGATGATAGCCATTTAATTGTATACAATAATTAAGTTGTAAATTTAATATATTACCTACCATATTTATAAAATAAATTTTTTTACATTTCATTAAGTATATACTATATACAATAAATATACTTACACATAATATAAATTAATAGTAAATCTAATATAATGGAAAATCGAAATTTAGCTTGAAAGAACATGTATTATCTTGGTCCCGGTAATAAAATATTATGTACAATTTTTAATAGATAAATAAATAGAATTTCGTGAGTATTAAGTAGTGTCGAGCGAAAACTGTAGGTACAGAAAATATAAACGAATCAGTAAATCGGTGAATTTTAATGCTTACAACATATATTATATACATATATATAAAATATACATATAAAAGACTAGACAAATTAAAAAACAGTTAGTCATTAAAAAGTTCTTTCTTCGTAAATACCTTTAAATTTTAAATGGGCGTTTTCTCAAAACTATAACGTCCGGTTGTGATGGCGCTAAAATTTAAACACAATAGAAATACACGACGTTATAAGCAATAACTATAGTTTTAAATAAAGTTTTAGGAAGATAGCGTGATACAATATTGAATTGCGTGTTCCAAAAATGCGCGCGTTTACGATAAATTGACATTATCGTTATATGCTTTTACAAACATATACAACTGCCTACGTATATTATAATATATTAATTTTGTTAGTATTATTGTGGATTTTAATAAGTTGAGAAATCGCAAGAAATCGAACTTTGTTAACTATATTATATATTATTATAATACATAATATATTTTATATGATAATATTATGATATATACGATATATACTATATAATTATGTACAAAATCCAATAACAGCGGCTGTTTCAGACTTCAATCTATATACAAGTCGGATTCTAGGACGCCATCAGCTTGTTGTTGACGTGTCCATTCAACAGGTGTTGGTAGTTGTGTGCCGGCACCGGAGCCTGAGGGAGCGGAAAACTGAACCCGCCCAGCTGGGGATGATGATGGCCGCCCGCCGTGCCGGGAAAGAGGAAGTGTTCCGCCGCCACCGCAGCGGCAGCCGCAGCCGCCGCTGGATCGTAATTGTGTTCGTGTTTGATTTCCACCGTTGCGTGATGTTTGTTCACTAAAAACAAAAAATACAATTTGTGTTAATTCATCTGTTATTAGATGGTCATGTGACTGATATATTAAACTTGTTCATATGACATAGGTAAGTTAGATATAAACTCTTAAGTACTTACAAAAAACATGAAATACACACACACATACTTATATACATGCAGTTATACACAAAAAATTACCAAATATGCACTTAGAGTGTCTAAGACAAAAGATTTATGACTGCATTTTTGAAATTTCGATTTTATGTTGTTTAATAATATTTTTAATATTAACTTAATAATCTATCTCTTTTTGTTTAATTTTGTCGCTTCCATATTATAATAAATGTCATCCGATATTCCATAAAAATATCATCATCATAAGTATTTATATGTAAGAATTATCATCTGTGGCGATGATGAGGAGTGCAAAGTTTATTGTGGGTAAAGCACACTGCAGTATTTAAACAATGTTAGTATAATATAGACATTTTTATTTTTGTGATTTTTTTTTCCTTTTGCTGAATTGTTAAAAAAAATACACTAAAACGCTAGATAATGCACACTCAGTATCATTATGCTCTAATAATAAAAACCCTTTAAATATGCTAAATATAATTTTTATCACAATTTTCATACAATTTCGGATTCCAGTTATGATTTTAATTCAAAGTATTATTATGATATAATTAATCACTGAAATTAATAAATTGTTGCAAGTTTGTTCTTTTTTTTTACTGATAATATACATGGTTAAAAATGTATGTTTATCTTATCTTAAGTTCACTTTTCACTATATGTGAAACTGCATTAAAGCATATAAACATTATACTACTAGACGTAACACGACAAGCCATGTCAGCCATAACAAAATAGATAGGTATCATCACAGTTGTATTAGTTTTTTTTCAGTATGCGCATCTTCTTCACCTCCGGTCCATGTCGTAGTTCTTCTCTTCTGATTAGCTGATTTTTTCTGTGTTATATATGTGTGCATATAATTGACAGCCAATAATAAAAGTGGAGAACTACGATGTAGGTGAAGTAAGAGTGGAGGATACATATCAAAAAACTGTGGCGATACATATCTATTTTGTCATGGTTTCATCGGCCTGACGCGAGTGCACTGCTCTTGATGTACAATGTACACAGCACAAGCGAACAAGAATTTTTTATCTTACAAAAATTATATCTGTATATAAAACTGCAACCTCTCTATCACGAGACTACACCACCCGCCCGAGACTTGTCCGGATGATCCGTCTAGTAGTATAATGTCTATAATTGTCTATGCATTAAAGTTTTGAAATGTTTTTCAAACGTAACTATGGCTGAACATGATAAGCGAAATCTGCTTTTTCTAATCAGCCACGAGAAATTCGTCATTCGAGTGGTCCGTAATCAATACAACATAAAAAATAGATCATATTATCTATAGGCACTTAAAGTTGATGCGGTAAATTAAATTTATTATTATTATAAATATATTGATACTACGCATTCACAAGGCCATGATATGAACGAAACGACTTATAAAGAATTTAAATCATAGAGTTGAATCAGAATCTACGAGTAATCCACGTACGACGGATCCGAATCTGAATTCACTGGTTTCAATGCGAATTATATTTGGTTTTATAACATAATATTATTTATTTCCATGATGCGGACACGGGGTGAACAAAATAATAAATATTTTTATTTCTCCGACTAGGTACTATAGTGTTAGGTACTTACATCCACAAAACCGTTTTCAGATGTATAATAATATGTAATGTATTATAGTTTAGTGCAATCGACTATCGAGTATTAACGCCGTTTATAGTGTAGGTATTATAGTTTTATCTCATTTCATTATCATATTATAATATAATATACAACTTTAAAGTTTTAATTATCTAAAACCTCTTATTTTTATCACCGTTTAACATTATTTTAATGACGAGACGTCTCTTGATATATTTTGTAAACTACTATAATTTCCTTCGTTGGTTTTTTTTAGCTTCAGGTCAATCGATCATTATTTTTTTTTATCACCCGGTTACACGCCTCAAATTGACTAGTGACTACACTCTACCACCTAATATATTCTCAGTTACGAGACTTTTGTTTTCGTATCTTTACGTTTCTTTTCTGTGTCTTTAAAATTTTAAATGCTCTTAAAAACTCTGGTATCATAATAGTATTATCGAACTGAACACGATGTTTACACCAACCTAATAGATCTATGGCCGCGGAAGTGGATTGTCTATGGTTCTCTACATTTGACGAACCGTTAGAGGAAGAGGACGACGACGAAGGCTGCTTCTTAGGTTTCCTCTTCCTTGTCTGGATACCGTCCTTCCTCATCGTCAGCGGCCTGTTGACGCCATGCAGTTTGTAGTACAGACCGCACGCGTTGCACACGGGCTCGCCGTCGTTGTTTCTCCTCCACAAGGTGGTCATTCGGGTGCCGCAATTCGTACACGACAGACCGAGACGTCTGTTGGATGCCTACGGAGAAAATAAATTTACATAAATTACTATACAACAATTGAATAATGTAATGCATTATAAATTTGAACACAACATACGAACGATTGAAACAAATCCAAAAAGTGAACTATACCTTATTTTTATTTTTATTTTCAAGTTTAAAAATTAAAACCACTAAATATGGGGGTAAATTGTTTTTACCCTCCTTACTCGCTCCCCCCTCCCGCCAAAAAAGTGAGCTACCTGTATTTAGACATATGACATATGCAAGAAGTACGCATATATTACAGTAATAAACATTAATTAGTTAATTGAGACTTCGAATTTCTTCAAAGCAAAAATGACAATTAGAAAAATATCATTAGAAATTCTTAAAACTAAAAATTAAACGATTTTATCTATGATTTCATAAAGAAATCATTGTAATAATAAAACCTCTTATTATCGCACGCGTGATAATAATTCAATTAGGGATAAAAACCTAGGCAAAACGAAATGCACACATTCTTGAGTAATGATTCAATAAAAACATGTATTGAACGGTGTTGAACAAATACATGCATGCATTCTACGTCTACGAATTTCCTTATATTAACTGCCACTGCGTATTATTATTGCCTTTGTGTGGCATTTTGAAATTTCAGCAACCTATGATGAAAAACCTAAAAAATAAACTCATTTGCACAGTAACCTGAGTTTCCACACTATTTACTGGCCTACGCCTAACGATTCAACACACTACATAGTCACCAACGTGATGTTCACTGTGAAACTGCAGTGTATATTAAAAGTATGTCAAATACAAAATTATATAAGTAATCTAAACAAACGATTATTTTAATTTATTTTAAAATATACTTATATTTCTATCAAATATTCGATAATTTGTGCTGATATCTTTGCCCGATAATTAATTTGCATGAGAAAGGTTAACATTTAAAATTACAGCCTAGTCTCGATAACTCAAATCTCAAAGGGAATAGAAATAAATTCGACTTATATGTTTTTCAATTTATTTACTTCAAACTCAAATTAAAAGCACTGCAAGGGACAAGAAAAAAATTCGAGTTATCGAGGTTTGAGGTATCAAGACGGGACTGTACCTATACACATATTATTATTTATATATGTGTTTTCGTTGTGCGCAAACGAGTTGTCAATTTTCAGGTAAAAAATGTTGAATGAGCGAAAATTTTGGATTTGAATATCATATAATAAGATACCTAAAGAAATGTATACATGAATTTTCGTGATTCGGAACAAAAGATGTTAAATATTGTAATTTATCATATATCACGAAATGACGGTCCTCATATTATCATAATATATTGCATTGACCAATATATGACTTAATAATATGACAAAAACTTTCAATACCTACACTAGAACTGCTTGGACCTTATTTTATGTACAGTACTATGAGGTATCTAAACTCACGGTCTCGAAGGCGACTAATCTCTTGGCCGGCTTGACAAGCGGTCTGTTCATGCCGTTCATTTTGTGGTACAGGCCGCATGCGTTGCACAGATAGTGTCCGGTGCCATCGCGGCGCCACAGCGGCGTGGAGATCGCACCGCAGTTGACACACTCCCGGCCGTCTCCGAACTGCAAATCCATTCCGGCATCTGAAACATGATAATAACAGACGTCGTAATCCTTGATTCACCACCTGTATCTCATTATATCATTTGTCACGGGGTATAATAATAATTACAATGTTTACGAGAGAATTTCGTATTTCGACCACGGTAATACGAACCAGGTACGCCTATATATACCTAATCTTCTTCTTCTTCTTTTTATTATTATTATTATATAGATAAAGGTACAGCCTGCGCGAATTCCGTGTGAATACCTTTACTGAAAGTTAATAATTAAAAGCAGACGCGACCGAACGTGTGACGTGAAAACAAATAATAATAATAATAGTATAGAAAAAATAATAATGTATAAATGTATTAAATAAAATAAAAAAAAGAGTATATACATAAGTGTGCGTGCATGAGTGTGTTTTAAAAACCTTATGGCGCCAAACATAAATTACCATACGAGCGTGAAGGGGGAAGGGGCGAGCAACCGGTTAATGCACTCGGGACTAATTGATCGTGTTTGGTCCCTCGGGTTGAGTAATTTGTCATGTTCCGATCGGATCGGAGGTCGGTGGGGTTTTTTAAAATATTTTTTTTATTTGTATTCCATAATATTATATTATATACACCTACAATAATAACGCCACCGCCGTCTTCGACGCGCCAACACACAACGACGACGACAATGAATATGAAGAAGAAACCGGTCATCGGGTCTTCGTGGTCGTCGTTGTGGTCGTGGTCGTCGCCAGCAAAACGGTAGTCAATCGGTAATCGTCTGGACCAGTGATCCGACTTGTGTGAACACAGACTCACACTCAAACATACGCACATGCATACCCCTTATATATATATAATATATATACAGGCCACCTATTACCTATACCCACTATACCTACCGGAGTATAATGCGGTGACATATTTTAATTTACAATCTTAAAGATTAGTTTTTTCATAAATATTTAACGTTAGGTAATCAATAATCATAATGCGTAATGTTACCTACATATTTGGTATACTTAAGTAGTTAAGTACCTATGTACTGTTGACGATTCTTAAGACAAACTAAATTATACTGTTATTATATTTACGATGAGCATTCTTTACTTTTTAAAAATCGCTAAAAATATTTATTGCGTAGGTACTTACGAATTGAAATATCGACTTATTTCAGGAAACGTTGTCGTCGTCGTCGATTCCCGATGAATGATAATTCTGACGAATTTTGTTTAAAAATATTAGCAATCGTTACGGAATTATTAAAAAAATACAGAGATGAATATCAGTTACGAAGAGACGCGAATAACCTATGTCCCTATACAATCGTTAAATGACACTACAGAAACAAACACCGTTTACTATATTATGTTTTTAAATGTCTAATAGTTATAGTTTTGAATCGGGACTATTTGTATAATGTTTATTCAAGAGTGCTAGATAATCTAAAAAAATATTAGAGATAAAGAAAAATAACTTATTGTAAATGTGATTATATATCATAAACATGATTATTCGTAAAAAGTTAACGTTGTTCAAATACTTTATCATTAAACTCATAATTAAAATGTCGAGAATCCGATTTTAAATAGTCCACTCCACAATACGTGCACTACTTACTACACACTATTGTACATAAAATAGATCGTATAGTTAAGTTCTCCAATCGTTCTCTTTTGCACTCTAATTTGTTTTTGAGTCAATGTTATAGTTAATAAAAATTACTCCAGATAATGTCATTATTTTTATTATTAATTATTTTGACAAGCTTAATACATTTTAATACTCAAGCACAAATTACCAAGCATATAGAAATATAGAAATATAGAAATAAAAATTATAAAATTATTTTAATTAAAGCTAATTATAAAAATGAAATAAAAATGTGTGTAATATTATATTAAAGCAAAAATAAATATGTATTAATACATCACAATTTATAATTATGGAGTTGTGTAGCTAAACAGATAAATAAATAATACAATTTAATAAAATGCATTATTTACGATAGTATTATATTAAGCTAGTAATATTTTACAACGATTAGAAATTTATATGAACCTACATATCAAAATAGAAATATACAATGTACTGTGTACAAAATTGTTAATAACAGTAAGTATCTAAGTACTAAGAGTCTAAGTATATACTTCAACGAGTATTATCTCACCTTAACAAATACTGATAATATTATATTGATATTAACGTTAATTTACCAATGATAATTTCAAAGAAAATACATACCTAGCTTAGGTACATGTAAAACAACAAAAACATGATGCGCAGAGAGAACGCTGACGAAATGTACAAAATATATCATTTTGACGAACAGATTATGTTAAAATATTATGTTACTGTAAATTATATTAAAACGGAAAATAACTTTATTCGCCAGTACCTACCTAACGTTATTGGCAAAAAACATAGGTACAATTATGAATTAGGTATAGTTATCGTTATAAACCAGATATTTATTCCAATCAACATTAATTAAATAGATATCCTGTATCCGAATAATCTCGTTATCACTATCAACGCTTCCAATTTCATTCGGTTACTAACGTGATTCACTAAAAACTTACGATAATTTCCACATTTGTATGCAAATAAGGTTTAATGGCCGACGAATAACGTTATATCCCGATTCAACGTCATTAACCGAAGCACAATATACTGTTATTACTCATATTTGTAATTTGAATAATAAGAGTCGAATGTTATCGCGAAGGGTATGTACAATTGCAATCACCCGGTAGAAAGAACTTGATAAATAGAAAATTAGTTTTACAGTATTTTTTACTTTTATTACGAGATGTAGTAAACAGTGCCGCGAATCTACTGAGATATACTTCATTACTCCAAGTTTATAATAATAAGTAGCAACCAATAATTAATACGTCGAAATTTAAATTATTAGTACGCGCATATCGGGCGCTATATTTGATCATGCAGTATTATCTCTATATTAATGGTAATATTATTATTTAAACGAAACGAAAAATAAAAGGCAGTTTATTATTATTGCTATAGTACAGGATAAGTTTTTACTAGACATTTTGGCATAACTGTCTATAGACAAGTAGTTAACCTACAGTAAGAGTAAAACGACGTTATACAGTTAAGATTATACAATAAATTATGTGTTTATATGTTTTGATGTTGAGTTTCAAGTTTTGTGTGAACGCATTACCTGTTCATATCATTAAAAAATTAAAACGATAAAACGATAAAAAACCCTATTTTATAAAATAAAATAAAACCTCGCTTCTTTATTTTCAACAGTTATTATTACTACCATCTACAAGAATATCTGAATACTTCGATTGAAACTAAATCGACATTTGATGAAGCATTATGCATAAATTAAAAACGTGTATTATTACTCTACAGTCTACCTGTCGCGGCTAAGACGCTAAGTTTTATTTTTGTTATTCTAAGTTTGCGTTTCTGAGAGCATTTGTAATTTGAACTCTTTTCACGAGTCACACAATATGAAATTTATGTGTGTTGTACAATTTATTGGTATATTGGTATAGATATATTTTTATTTCAAATGAGCCTAAAATAATTTTCGTACATAAGGAAGGTATGTACGCTAAAATATTTTTAGTACATTTTATCATTTATATATAATAATATGTATATATTATTATTATTATTAATACTATTTATATTATGGTATATTACAGAGACTGCATGGAGTATGTGCATATATATTGTGTATCTACATAATGTTTACTGAAATATTATATAAACACGACAGTGCATTAAGTGGTATAATGATACCTACTTATATAACAATAAAACAATTTAAGTTATCTAAGTAAAAATAATGTGTAAGTATATAAAAGCACAATAAACCTACAGACTACGGTGATCGATGAGAATCATCGAGATGTCCATTTCACTTTTTAAGATTGATTATAAAATCGTTATCTTATAATTATGTCTTACTTTTAATCATAATAATAAATAACCTAGTAATATAATATATGACCAACTGTTTTTCATTTTATCATCAATATTTTATTATAAATTGTTTTATAAAAATTAACAGTGACTTTTAAAAGGCAGTTAGATTATAATCAAAAGTATTTATTATTTACATATTCACGTACCACGTGTACATCTAAATAGTAAATATAAAATAATATTAACACATATCTATGTAATTTATAAGAAATATAGTGTTATCATTACTCAAACAATGAAGTTTGGATTATATTATTGATGATCAAATTTCTTATTTGGTCTAAGAACAAAAACACTATAGACAGTTTAATAGTGTTTTTATTTAATTAATCAACGTATTGAAAATTAATTATATAATAATAATTCTTCGATCGCTGAAATTTACAAAAGTAAAAAATGCGTTTGAAAATTATTTGATATTTAGACTTTCCCATTAAATCCCAAGTCTTATAAGTTATGAATCATAACTATCGAGTATACACATAAAATAATTAATCATATATTACTATCTTAATTTTAAATTGTAGTTAAATAAGTTGGTACGATAAGGTTTTGATAGAAAATTAAATTATTAAAATATAAAAATTAGCAGAACGAAAATTGTATTGTTTGATAAAATTATTAACAAATACAGATATATAATATTGTAATTGATTAAAATAAATTATGAATGACACATTTTCAAGAAAGTTTAGATAAAACTGTTTTCATGACTACATAAACAAAATATGTAATAATACGAACAGTATTATATTTTGATATTATTATTACCTGCACACGTATCAACGTGGTGACTATACACAAAATTATGTGTATTTTATGTTTAGATATTATAGTTGTATCAAAAATAGCAAAGTATGTAACTATTGATATAATAGAATTTTTGTCATAATATTATAGGATAAAGAATAGTTTTATGGAAAAAATAAAAATAATGTTTCGTACAATCGTACAGATGAAGAAGCACGATTTGGTAACAATAAATTAAAAATTCTGTATTATGGTCAGTCGTTAGTCGTTACCAAGATCGTATAGTAGAGGGTGTTTAAGTGTTAATTGACAACCACGATCTTATAATATATATATATATATATGACGTATTATGATTAAACCATAATTTAACACTATTGAATTATTGAATGCGATTTCATTCAAATTGTTCAAGCCATAATTTGAAATGTTCGAATTTAAACTAAAATTATTCTTGGACTTCTAGAAAGTTCGTGGGTTTTAGGAGAGAACCACCCATCTGGCCTTCTCTGATTATAATAATTAGTATAGCGACCAACGCTGGCCGAAAAAAATATTAATTATTATAAGCATCAAAATATTAAATATCAACAATCAAATGTTATCATTTGATGATTTCACATAATATTTCTTTATAATATGTACCGTATTGATGAGCCTGGAATGCGGCGGCCGTGGGGTTTGGCCACATGATGGCCGCGGCCGCTGCGGCGGCGGCGGCACTCTGATAGAATGGCGGGGTGGCCGACGACGGTGACGACTGCACTGGTATGACGTTCGAGTGGCCACCGTTGTTGTTGGCCGGCGAACCGGCGGCGGCGGAGACTTGGTGACTGCTGCTCTGCACCCGGGCCGGCGTGTTCTGCCACGTGTGCGTGGTGGCGCCTTGTACTGCGGTGCCGACCGTGGACGGAGTCGGCGGTGGCAGCGGCGGCGGCGGTGGTGCGCCGTACTGGTGGTGCGCAAGACCGAACATATTTGGCTTGGACGATGGCACGTACACTATTCGATCGTGATGGTAATGACCGCGGTAACCGTTTTCTGTAACCACAAAAATCAATACACGCGTTCAATAATAAAAGTACATAATATTATAAAGGTAGGTAATACATTTTGCAATGCGCCAAGCATTATATTAGGTTCTTGGAACGACACTTTTTAAAAATTACAAACATTTTAATAAATTTCGTTTTTTTTAAAAAAAAATTGATTATTTTATATCATAAATAATATGAGTTAACCATAACGCAATACATTTATGGACTATATATAGTTGTTATCGAAGTGTACAATGAAAAATTATTCATCAAAACAAATTGTTTTCACTTTAAAATTAAGAAAAAAAGAATTTAATTCATTGTGTTCATTGTAAATCACCGAGTAATTATATAATTTAAAATGAGATTAAGTGAATAATTTATGTTACCAAATAGTTGTTGAGAAAACCAATGAAAGTGTGTTGATAAGAGCAATTTTTATTAATGAAATAAAAAGCTCGACAGAGTGGCTAATGCAACATTGATCGAGAAAAAATAACCAATATGTACTGTAATTAACCTGCGTACTGCTAATGATTTATGGAAAATGAGTAATTGATAAAAAAAATTTTAAATCATTGTGAACGATCGTTAAATAAGAAATATCGGAAACCGGACGTGTTTCGCGGGTTCTTTAGGTTAGGTCATCTGGTTGTGCTGACTCGTCACCTCTTTACACATTTGATGCAATGCAAGAATCTCGGTTTATTTCAAAGGTAGAAAAGAACTCGGAAACCCAAAACACAATATGTACTTAATAACTAAAATGAATTGTCTGTGTAATAAAAAAAAATGGATTTCTTCAAAAATACATTGTTTCATATTCTAACGACAAAAAATACATGAATGTCATATAGAGTTTAGAGTTTTATATAATTAGTAAAAGAAATACGATGATTATAACATCATTATTAAAATTTAAAATTATAAAATTACAATATGTTTGTTGATTGATCTTGAGTCACAATTTGTGACCATACAAATTAATCTGAATTTAATCATTTTTTTTTTCAATATACACATTTTACAAAATAGTTAATTTTTTGATATTTTAGGGAAAATAACATTCACCAAAATAAAAACTTAATTCAAATTTTAATATTTTATTTCTTCTCCCTTTTGAATTCAAAATTATTTGATCCGGTCTAAGGTTATGGATAGGTAGCATAGAAAAAAAATAACCAGATGATGAGTGATAGCGTTTGTACGGCCATATAATATATTATAATATATACCAGATATTATACCTATGGAGCAATTAACAAATTGCATTAAAATATTTATTAGTAAGAATATGCATTATTTATCCACAGTTATTTATAACACTTGCTATTACATATATTAAAATTTCAAAAGATAATAACTTGTTTTATTTCCACTTTTTTACCAAAAATTGCTTTGAACATGAATTATTAATCATTTTTATTATTTCGTTCAGTTATTTTATAATTATATGTATATATTACGAGACACGAGTCACGACTTGAAATCGAAATATTTATTATCAATTTGGTAAACTGAATTCCTAATTATAATCTTTATTTTAATCTTTGTTTTTCAATAAAGTGTAATTTATAGAAACCATTAAAATATTAGATGTTAATCTACGACTTCATTTTTGCTTTTTAATATTGAAAAATATAATATCAACTATTATAAATGCTAAACAGTAAACATAATATAATATAGTGTACTATTCTGTTAATCTATTCAATTTTAATTGAATATTTACCATAAATACCGTAAATATGTATATCAAGACAATCTTATTGTAAATATAATATAATACTATAAATACTGGCTGTATACGTATAGTTTGACTAATATTATGTAGGTACCATCGATTAGATAACAGTATAATAATATTATAGTTACTAAATCGTTGTGAGTATTGAAATCGAAAACGAATATAGGAACGACTTAACACGAACAGCTGTTACAGCTAACAGTCTAGTATATTACCATACAAGTTAATAATAAATGAATAATAAGTTATAATAGATATATTATAATCTACGATATTATATTGGTATTTCAAACACTAGAAAATAAATCGAAAATTTATCTAGACTATAGTTATGAAAACCAACATTTAACTTCTAAAATAGTTATATTTCTCTCTTACCTTCTGTGCGCGTAGTTATATTATAATGTATATAAAAAACAGCTTTAAAAACGTACTTTTACGCAGAACACCAAACTTTTAAAACGTAAAGACTTAAAAATTAATTATCATGAAGGAAACTTAAAAAAGTAAAATGAAACATATTATGCCATCTGCGTTTACAAATTAGTTAAAAATAAAATTCAATAATTTATGAGCTAGTTTTCTACGTGCAGTCCGAGAGTGCAATAAAAACGTTTTCAAACCGTCCGCGTCGCGACGACAGCTAATCGCGTGCGTAATCGCACACAGCGGACTAATGATAATTGTCGCGTTTCGTCGCGATCAGAGATTGCCTTTAAAAATTAAAAATACAACAATATGTCAATTGTATAATATAATATTATATTGTTTGATAAAAGACGGGGAAACGAGTCGGACCAACCAAACGCCGCTGTCCCACGTGATATTTTAATATAAATACATTTTACATTTATATATTATTATTGTGTATGTGTTAAGATGTGTTAATGTCTCATGTACACACACAAACCATATAATATTATATACATCAATCGAAATCATTTATTATAACGCCCTATAAGTGTGTGTGTGTGTTTTTATTGTTGCAAGAGCGGGGCTCGCGGCGGAACGACGTGTCAAAGGTCAAGGCGTAAAAATCGAATCGATAACGCAACACAACGTTTTCTTAATCGGTCTTATCGGTACTTTTTGATTTTTATAATGTGTTTTAATCATATACAAGCCTAGTATAATATTTCACTTATGGCACATACAAACCGAATGCCAACGAGCATATAAACGCATACAAATAACGATAATATAACAACACAATTTTTCCGATGATATGAAGATAGCCGATAAGTATTGAGACCAGCCCTCCCACCAGGCCCACCTCCCACCACTACGAGACTTTCAGTGAAAGTCCATTTTTTATCATTGTATTTTATCGACAAATTGCATAGGTATATACGAGCATTTTCAATTTGAATACCAACCGTTCATTATACTGTGTGCAGGTGATATATTATGTATCTCAGATAGACTTTGAAAAAAGTTGATAGGTACTTAATTAATATCAGGTAAACTATAATCACAAAATTTGTAGGGCTCAGAATACAACAATGACGGTGTATCTATTCTAAAAAATACCTAACATTTTTAGTATATTGATCTTGTTGTCGATATATATATTGTTTAGGTGTTACTATAGGGATGAGTTGATGGCTAATAGTAAAATGTTTGATGAGGTACCTAATTGAGTTTAACATTCAAGCGTAGGTAGCGAGGAAATATATTATTATCGTCTTCTTATTTTAAAAGATACCATACACGTAGGTATTCCTGCAAGTAAGTACCTAGAGGGCTTTTAAAAACTTTGGTGAACTCCCGGTTCTAAAGCCGCCTGCCGATAGAGTTGTATAATGTATTCGATTGAGTTATTTCATTACTATTTATCATTTGAATTCTTTTTCCACCACGTTCGGATGGCCAATCAAACTGTGACTAAATTATGAACTTAAAAATATCTACAATAATTTGCATATAAGTAGGGAGTGTATATCATTCCAATCTATATATATATATTTAACTATTAACTTTTTACAAAATTGATTTAATGCATTATGAGTGATAAAAAAAGTAAATATTGATACATTATTATAACCTCTCCGATAAAAACAAATGTATGAAATAAAAAATGTCCACTGTTGCAGAATATGTTTATTATCATGAATAACTAACTGACTGCTCCGACTGTGTAAATAATAAATCGAATCGTCGAGACGATGACGAAAAATATGTTAGCGACACGAATGCGAGGGTAGACCGGTTGGATATTCCGGTGTATGGGTACCACAGTATATAATGGTCGGGCGTAGACAAACTGGCAATTAAGGGACGGAGAAACTATGTACGTAAAAAAACAACGTTCAACCCGACGTAATGGATACTATAATATAAGGTTATTAAAAATTATTCATCTGATGCTTGGCACCTGGCCTGATCACCTGATCACCTGATCTTACTCCATGTGGTTACTTATTTTGGGGACATGTTAGAGATACAGTACCCCTGATACGTACCAGTGTACCACCATTATCATCAACCACAGATTAGCTGGGGTCAATTACAACGGATATGCTGGAGCAAATGTGGAATGAATTTGGTTATCGATGAGATGTTAATAGTATGATCGAGATAAGTCATATAGAACATATAAGTTCTACCACAAGCAAAATTAAAAATATTATTCTTTTATTAATTAATGTACCAATCATCACTATAAACCTAAAAAAAAAAAAATGTCTAACCACTTGAAACCTCATTTTGAACAACCTTGAATGTATAATATTATTACTTCGTATGTTTCACGTGAATCGGTCGTTTTCTCGCCGACTTAATAGGTGGGCCTGATATAATAAGTAATAACGACCCTTGCGTGGTCGATGCAAGGGGTGACAATAGCAGGGTTCGGCGGTGGTGAAATACCAGGGTGTGGGTATATACTATACTATTGGTACTTACGAGTGTCACTGGAGACGACACCTGCGTTGGTGCCGATTGTGCTCGTCGACGAACATTGGAACATGACTTCATGCCCGATCACGGGTTATTGTATCGCGAACCGTTGACCGCGAGTGTCACGCGGGCCGCCGTGAATTCTTCGCCTGGTCAACACGGATACATCAATTAATATGCTGTTATAATTAATGTTGAATATTATTGTTTTTACGAAATATATCTAAGCTGGGCAAGACACGCATCGTGTGAAAACGTGTTACATTTACGTGGTGTGTATATGCAAAATACCTATCTATATATGTAATAATATTAGGTAATATTTTTTATATTGTGATAATGCGTAGCGTTCGGACAGAACTGGCTGGTTGGCTGCACGTTATTACCTATACCTGCTAAATGTTATATCATTATATCAATATACAAGAGTGAGGGTAAAAAAGTCGTTCCGGGACATTGTCGCGGTGCACGTTATAAGATAACCAACAAATAACCATAAACGATTAGGTATACATGTACAATTGTGTTATTATATAATTGTATGGATATGGTCATGTGGAACTACTACCGGTGGAAAACCGACGACACGCCGCCTTCCGGTCCAAAGGTGTACGCGATGTAATAGACACGGATGATCCACTTTTCCGCCAAAATAAACCTCTCCATTTACCGCGCCAAGTCCGTCTACCACCGGTGCAATAATATATATATTTCCACGATAACTTTCAATTATTATATTTTCCATCGTGCTGAATGTACTCTTATCTCACGGACTTCAACACAATAACTAAAATGTAATGGGTATTGTAAAATCGGTAGAAGATCAATCCATATGGCAACACTTTATCTTAATTATTGTCAGATGTCGCATGTATTGCGACGTAATCTTTCCTCTCTTTTCTATTAATGTAGAAAAGGCATGATTGTGAACATATTATTATCTACTTGATCTATAATATAATATTTCAATTCTTACAATAAGGGGTTACCAAAACATAGAACTCAAATTTGTGGTGGTGGAAAATGGAAATTCATATTATTATGCTGGTGGTAAACGGAAAGGTCGATTTTAGCGGAAAACGGTGACGCCTTTTATTGGCTTCAAAGTATTTTCGGAAAACCCATTATCCGAGGACGAACCTCAGCCAATCCCTAAGCGTCGTCGGTGCCGATACCTTACAATGTTAGAATATATAGACTATACTACTATTATAGTATCCCTTATGCGTTATCATGGAACCTAAATCCATGTTATGTAAGACTACTTTTGAAGGGAAAAAATAATTTGATCGTGATCATGATTACGCAGATTGTACACCAATAACCGCCAGGAGATTCTTAATTTGTCTATTAAATACTTACGTGTTGTTTACGCGGACGCAACGATATATTATTATTATAACATCGTATATTTGCGTCGCTCGTTGTAATATTTCGGTAGGAATGTACTAACTTGTAAAAACAAGACTCATATATTAAATGTACATAAATAATACTATTATATTACATTATATAGTATACCAACATAATATATTATTATTATATATATAATATAGAGGCGCGCGCGTGCATGTATGTGTGTGTGAGATAAGCTTTTAACGAAGGGTTACGTCATGGCGACAAGGTATATAATCGGCAGAGATAAGTATATAGGCACCTATAGTGCTGTGAAATATGCTGGTGCACACTAGGTTCGGACAATTAATGTCAGTGTGATAAGAAGGCTGTTTTCGTGTACATGGATATAGATAAGGTAATTCGGTGTGGGACTGTGGGCATTGTGTTTCAAAGAATAATTAACTTTAGTATACTACACGGGCTGGTAGGCAGCCAGACAGACATAATATATAGGTACATACTTCTATACAAATACATATATATATAGGTAAGCGTCGGCGCTACATCGTTATCCGGGTGCCTAGGTAGTAGGTTTTTATATTATATATTATATACCTACAATATGTACTCGCAGTACTGCAGGCGATAACGCTAGTACAACTTACACCCATCATCATATTATTATTAAAATACCTATACGATATAATATTGTATTATCGTTGTCCGTCGTGAACTTGGACAATAATGGTCAGCTCTGTGACCCGATAAAAGAGAATTTCTATTACTGAAATTTATTATACGTCTAACACTGCAAGACAAAAGCTGACACACCTCACCCTATAACTTTGAATCGGGCTCTTCGAATACACAACTATAGGGCGAGTGATTTGTACCACCCCCGAGTCGGCGACGATCGATACAATATTATATTAAAATATATTCGACAGGGTCGATGAAGAAATACAATGACGTCGAAAATAATAATAATAATAATAATAACGCGTATTTACTACTAGCCTTTACCCTACTAAAAGTTGGATGCAATCAGCTAACAATAATATTAATAACAGCTTTACAGCCTTAGTATACCTGTAACGTACATGTTTTATGTGTATATTTTGGCTCTAACTGTCGTGTTGCGATACTGCAGATGTCCTCGAAGCATCAGCTGGTCGAACGATTGCGAGTTAACGAGGTTTTAAGTTTTAACCGATCGCTGGTAAAAAAAAATTCCAGTAATATTTATAATTTTATATTTCAAACGAACGGAAAACTAAGAAAAATAAACGAGTATTACAATATATTATATTATATTATATCGTACACGAAACGTTTTGTGCAGCCTTCGGAGGTTTTAATCGTTCTTTGACGAACGCATATACGAATGAACCGATGCAGTGCGTGATGGTTTGGGCACGTTAATCTAATCGCTTAATAGGTTACAGAATAATCAGATAGATGTTTCTAATCTAACAGTTTGCTGATGAATAATAAAAACCTAAGGAAAAAACTCGTTAAATTGTTATTCCTCATCGTCGGCGTACACACACGTTGCACAGAAACTGTTTTCGTATATTATTACACGATTGTAATAACTACTAATAAATGAAAGCATCAAATAATAATGGTACTATATATTTAATATCCATGATATATAGTAATGACCAATGGTTAATGTGGGTTTGACCTTTGCGTCTGGTCCGTTGCGGATTATTGTGGACCGGCCAAACGAGAGAAGACTGATTAAAATATCTGAACGGAGCGGACAAAATTCGTCCGACGCTATTATGGTGTGTGTGCATTATAAAAAGTATAATAATATAATATTATACCAATCATACGGGTATAAAAAATTCGTAATTAAAATACAGGTTTATTAACATTATTTCAATAATTTATTTTAAATTCGCTTTTCGTATTTATTGGCTCGGCCGAATGCGTTTTGGCAAAATGACAGGTCATTGGTGATTTTTCTGGGAATTGGATTGTGTTTAACCGTTGTTAATTAACTTTTTTTTCAAATAATTTAAATGTTTATTCGGTTTCTTAAGATGAGCATAATATTTTTTAACCAAATAACACACATTATGATTTTATTTATATATATAATTATTAATTATACATAGTACCTAATACCTATGAACCGTGAGGTCCAAAGTCACAATGTTCGATGCACTACCTATTATATTATGATATGTTTAAACTAATGATATTTGATCGTACGATTAACTGAAATCAGTAATCGGCCGGTACAATGGGTAAAATAGAAATCTATTTGATTAAGTGCCTACCTATACCTATTCGATATCGAGTTTTTGAGTATTTGTACGAAAATGCTATACATCATATACCTACTATATAGGACCAATGTGGTTTTGTATTATTATAGTTTTTATTCCTATCAGTTATTACTAATTAAATTAACGAAAAAAGATATCTTATCAGTAATATAATATTGTCACGTACTCCGTTGATTACGGCAAGCGTCTATAATATTTTAAAATTTAAATTAAAGCACTTTCTTGTCACCCAATTCTCTCCCTACAAATTATAATACTATATGTAATATTAATGATTATCATAAGTAGGTAATTATAAAGCAACAAGCATAATCTATGTAATGAGAATATGTTACACATTTAGATATAAAATAACTATTCGAAATTGATCATCGTTTATTATTAGGATCACCGATATCTAAAATATGTGCAACTTAAGATTAAGATAATAGAAGATAGAACTGTTTTTCTAAGAAATAATAAATCGAAATTATAATTAGTGTCTTAGTGTCGAGTAATAAACTCCGTATCGGTATAATTCACCGCGATATAATTTAAATAATCTGTAATTATATTTTTATTATCAGTGTACAGTTGAATTATTAAAATAGGTACCTACTTTTAAGATTTTGTTTGTTTAGGTTTGGTTTTATACCACGGTAAATCTATTCGCTACGGTTACGACATGCGTGGTTAACCCGAATACAGACATTTTTCAGTTCGACTATAATAGAACTGGTCGGTTGGCATATAATTTTTAAAACGACCTTTTATAGATTCTGATCGGGATAAATAAATTACTCGTATGATCTCGACAACGTGAATTGGCTTTATTCGCATAACATTATCACCTATAGCTCGTACTATTATATAATGTTATATTATATTATTATGTCTATACAATTAATATGCAACACGACAACAACATTCTGAAATCAATCTAATTGATATTATTATTGTCTAATATTTATAAAACAACCCGTGAACGTAATAATATACATTATTATTATTATTATGACGATTAAATACTCTGAGATATTATGTAATAATAATAATTTATGTTCACAGAATTATACGGCCAAACAATTGGACACACATGAGTGTATTAACGCCGGTTGTTGTATATTTTATTTATTTACAATTTTTTTTTTATCAAATAAGGAAACCAACTTAACTGTTTACGATATTCTTAAACTGGACACTATTTAAAACGTTACATATTATTAGGTACCTGTATGGAATTGTTTGTATTGAATATGAATAATATTATATTTGTCATCATACGTTATGCTTTTGTTAGATGTTCAAAAAAACATATTACATACATGCGCTCGGTGAACGTAAAACGGTTTAAAACTGAAAAATCTTATATAATATATATATATTAGATGTATTTATACCTATGTTTATAATGTTTATATATATATAAATGACAAGGATATGTATGTGTGGGAGGTACCCTAATAACATTTTAAAGTATGTAATTGTGTACTCGTGGCCTATTGGTATATGTTCTGGGTACTAAATATGTATGTAGATGTGTGTGTGTGTGTGTGTGTGTGTGTGTGTGTGTGTGTGTATGTAAATATGTTTAAGTATGTTTAATAATGTGTATATGATATAGACTATATTATTGTTGTCTTGTAGCGCCGACCTAATAAATAAAAACCCGTCAGTGATTTAAAAAAAAAGGGCGAACTGTGTCTCTTGGGCGTAATGATATTTTATGGTTTTGAGACAAACGCAATAAATATCGGAGTCTATTTAGGTTAGTAAATAGTAATAGATTAAAATGTGCAGAGATTTATGTTTTCGTCACATGTTATACAAATAAACAATGTCTTCGGTTTTTTTCCTTCAAAAAACACATAAAAAGTGCAATTACAAATTACAATCACAGATTACCATTATAAAAAAACGTAAAAAACCCACGTCTTTGATAATTTGTTAATAAATTCAGTACAGTGATGAAATACTTTTAAATTTACAAAAATTAGAAATTAAATATTACGAATTTATTCCACACAAACGACCGATTGGCTTGCAGCTCGCACATATTAAATATTAATATATTATATTATAAAATCTAAACAGTAAACAGGGTTATTAAAAATTACGATAAACTATATCACGTACTTAATATATTGTAAAATAGTATACTCATATCAATATATCCAAAGACATAATAATATAATATACATTATATTATGTCTATGCTTATATCCATTAGGTGTAATATAATGATTACCATAACAGTGTAATATTATTAATTTATATTTCCGATTCAAAAGATTAATAAATAAATCATTGAAGAATATTTTATGTGTGTGTAAAATTAATTAATTAAATTCGTAATATTAATTTCATACTGATCTGACTGGGTCTACACTCTACCGAACGCATATGTAGTAATTAATAAATGGTAAATACTAAATAGGTAGGTAATACGCATAATATACATTATACCTATATAGTTAATTAATATTAACACATGAAATATTACTTGAAATATCTTCGAGCTATAATAAGTAACTATTTAATCTTAATCTTAATTTGAAAACACAATTTGTGTTCTTAAGGTAACTTTGTATTTTAAAAATATATATTTACAGTCTTATGAATTTAGTACTTACACCTATTGATCCCAAAATAGATATTAATTATTAAACACGCACGAAAAAAAGATTATTTTGTTATCTATACGTATTATTAAATACTTGATAATTTGAAATCAATTTGAAATTAAATTGAAACATTATTTATTGCTTGGTATTTAAATTGAATCTTATATTATATTTTAAATAAATAATATTATATACATATGGTTCAATAGTTGGTTAACATTATAAGTAGGTATATTTTTAAAATTTTATAAGCTTCATTATGACGTTATTAAACATTGTATTTTTTCAATAAAAATATGATACTATCGTAGTATTTTATCAGATCAGGACGAGACGACAAGTGTTTTGATAATCGATTAAAAGCCAAATCATTGTACATACTTATACCTATATTATAAGGCACAGAAAAAAATATGTTATCATTACCACTATGCTTGATAATATAAATTATAAATTTTTTTTATCTATAACCATTGTTTTTATCACGTTATCATTATAATTTGTAACGTGATCCGGGTATTGATAATGATTGTGTAGATTGAACCGTTTGCCGTCTACGGGATTTGTCAAAATGATTATAAAATGTGACATTATAAACGACTACAACAGTAATGACCTAAAATAACTTACCAAGGCCATAAGAAAGGTGCTGGGTATAAAATAAATATATTATATATGTGTCTCCGAGGTTTATGGTTTATACCTATGTATATCAATAATCAATAGAAATCATACATAATATTTCAATCTGACAATCAGTTTGACGTAAGTATACAAATCTAAAAAGTATACCGAAAATGGATTGAAGTATCTATAATCAACATGTATTATGCATACCTATATATGTATTATATTATTATATTAAATTGTATTGTACATTGCAATATCAAACAAACCGACAAGACTTCTGACAATAGTGAGGAAAAAACACGTTTTTAAACAAAAATAACCATTCGCAAATATACAGACAGGTGACGCGTATTTTATTATTTTAATGCACATAGTAATATCACCTCAATGCTGTTATTTAAAAGCATACCATAAATCTATAGAAAATTTATACTATACAGGACAAGTTTTAAGTACCTACATAGACATCATCGATGTATTAATATTCAGCTCGAATCGAAAATTCAAGCACCTATGTCGTGTTTATATACAAAAGGATAAGCTCGTCTTCTGTTTTTAAAACTTAACTATAAACTATGCAAGTGTGTGTGTCATTAACAGATTAACCACATACACATTGATATTATTAATGTACGGGCCAAGATGATTGTGTTAGGATTTATAAATTACATATATATTTTTTAATCTCATTCGTGTGACCGCGTAAACCGGTCCCAGCAGTAGCGTATAGTGTTATTTAAATCGTTGTGACTGATTTAAAAGTTATTTGAATAACATTTTTTTTTAACAATCCGTCAACAACCAGGAAATCTAACCTAATACGATTTTAACGATATGAATGTATTGGGTATTATGAACACATAGTTTCTTGAATGAAAAATTAATGATTAGAGTACCTACCAATGCACATACTTTCCTGTTTTGTTATTTACTTCATAATAAAATATGATTAGATCGTAAATAAATGTTCAGTAAAAATGTTTTAAATGTAATAATTTATTGTAAAATATCAATGGAATATTATAGTATATAGACACTAAAACCCAATGATTCGATCAAATATGATATTTCTAGTTCTCAGTTGAATTATCTAAATCACCAGAATGAAATCATCATGATATATATTTATAATATGGTAATAACTAATAACCAACAGTTAATTGTTCTCACAATATCGATGTAGAAGAATCGAATATGTTATAAACTATAATAGCTCAAAATATTATAACTATATGGAACTAATTTAATATAATATTTTTCTGTCTAAAACAGTTTCATAAAAGTTCACATTGTCCAATTATTTTAATTAATTTACGTTATATAAATACACAGTGATAGGTTACTTACTCGGTTGTAAATATATTTAGGGCCATATTCACAGCCGATGCTTAAGAAAAGAAAAAATATTACTTAAATTAAGGTTGGTCGTGACCTACCTTAAGCACTGTTTTTAGTTATTATCATATTATTTTTATTTTTTAAATTATCAAAATTAGCTTAAGCAATACTTATTCATAATCATCCACTATGAATACGGCCCTTAGTCTATAACAAACACCTAAACAGTTTTTTTCAAACCAACTTATTATTATTTGAATTATAAACTAAACAATTATCGTGCACTTATTATCATATATCTAATTTTCAAAAATAAACAATTCATCTTTAAAAATAAAATATTAGCTTTAAAATAATATAAAATAAATCCATACTTGTCAAAGTTGTATATAATTTCCACAAAATCAATTTGTAACTGATGAATCTGGACTTTTGTCTTTATTAAACTATTTTAATACATTGGTTACGTGGTCAGTGTTTTCCACAATTAAGTTGTTTGTCAAATTAGTTTATCTTGTATCATACGAGTAGGTATATCAATGGTATATCGTATATCAATGGACAATTACAAGTTTGATAATATTCCTAAAGACAGGAAAACATATGAAATTAAATATTTAAACTTAATGTACCGGAACTAGTTAATATTTACTTTAGGTATAGTGAGTATTATAATAATGGTTGCATCCAAAAACCACACACTTATCATTTCGACCCAAAAGGGTAGACGAACACTATCTTTTATCGGTTCATTGTAAAATAGCAAAATGGCACACTATTTTTAATACCAAATAACAGAATAGATAAGATAATAAGATACTGTACAATTATCATGCTAACACGTTTAAGTCTTTTATTAGTCGCCCCTCACCATTGTTGGTGTCTTGTGTATAGTTTTATGATATACCTATACAATATAAATATAGTGGTCAAAACGTATATTATGATTTTTAACGTTTTCATTTAAATATTTTAAATTATAGTGTATATCGAAATTATTACACAATAGAAATAAAGGGGGAAAGTGTACTTGATGATTTTAAGTACAGAAAATTTAGATTGCGTAATAGTAAAAATGTTGGGAAGAATTTTTAAAAAAAATTTGAACCTTTTACTTTTAAATTTTAAATTAATATCTTAAATTTTGGAATATATTAACTGTAAATAAATTATTTTTAAATAAATATAAATAGGTAATAAATAATAGATTATATATCATTATAAAGTGTGCAGTTTTTGAATACACCTATTAAAAAAGTGGGTAAGTAGTTGTCGCTCTGTTGTACAGTGTACAGTAGGTTACAAGTGGGTCAACGTGTAATGGATTGTATTAAACTTGAATTCAATGATATAATATCATTGTATAAGAAAAACGATTCTGAGTGGAGAAGATTTGTCAGTCTGGATATATTTTATATTGTTATTATTTAATATATCCTGTAAGTTGAATTATATTATAATATTATTATTTTTTATTCGTTTCTATGATAATAAACAAATCGTTAGAAATTAAAATCCTATTTTTAGCGGTTTTTCGTAATTTGTCGATGGTTTTTCCCGTGGCATTAAATAAATATTGAGAAAATCGAAAAACGACCTTTCTAAAGTACCATCTTGATCCAATTTGCTAAAATATGATGTAGTATATTATGTTGAAATCAAAGCACTCCTTCTGGTAGAAATTTTGTATACAGGGTATAAAAAATAATAATAAACACCATTGTAAAACTACTAGCTTCTTCGCTCCGCTCAGAATCTAAAAGTGTGCAGTTTAACCTATTAAATGTGTCCGTTTTAACCTACCAAAAGGTTGCGGTTCTTGGAGTCAACGCGATTACAATTAAGGGGATTCGATACCGTGATTTTCTGTTTTCGTTTAACACACGCATGACATAGTATTTTAGACGTGTTTTTTGCCAAACATACCAATTGATCTAATGAAGCGATAAGAATTCTGTAAACAGATTTGAATTCGTCATCCAGTCTACTTGAAATCGATTTCCCACATTTTTGATTTTT
>NC_042494.1:105610611-105620303 GCF_005508785.2 Acyrthosiphon pisum
ATTTTTACAATAGCAATTGAAAAATAAAAGAAATATATAGTCCCGATTTTTTTTTTATAAGCATTTAAAGTTCAAATTTTGACTAAATACGTAAAAATTACGGCAATGTTCAAATTATCTTAGACAGAAATTCATAAAAGTTTTTCTTTTTAATTCTAAGATTTGGAAATTTAATACAAGGCTCCTAACATATTTTTACAATAGCAGTTGCAAAATAAAAGGAATACATTGTCACAATTTTTATTTATAAGCATTTAAAGTTCAAATTTTGACAACATATTATGTAAAAATCACGAAAATTCGTAAATTATTTTATGCTAGAAATTCATAAAAAATTTTCCTTTTATATCTAAGATTTCAAAATTTAATACAAGGCTCATAATATATTTTTACAATAGCAATTGAAAAATAAAAGAAATATATAGTCACGATTTTTTTTTTATAAGCATTTAAAGTTCAAATTTTGACTAAATACGTAAAAATTACGGCAATGTTCAAATTATCTTAGACAGAAATTCATAAAAGTTTTTCTTTTTAATTCTAAGATTTGGAAATTTAATACAAGGCTCCTAACATATTTTTACAATAGCAGTTGCAAAATAAAAGGAATACATTGTCACAATTTTTATTTATAAGCATTTAAAGTTCAAATTTATACGAAATATGTCAAAATTGCGAAATTTTGCAAGTAATTTAGTGGTTGAAAAATCGTAAAAATTTTTTCTTTTATAACTAAGTTTTTAAAATTTGGTACAAGGTTCTCCATAAGTTTTTCTTTAAAAATAATATATCCTAGACTGACAAATCATCTCCGTTCAGAATCGTTTTTCGTATACAATGATATAATATCATTGGATTCAAATTTAATTCCATCCATTACAGTAACCCACTTGTAACCTACTGTACAGCAGAGCGACATCCACGACTTACCCGCCTTTTTTTGATTTTAGCTTCTCCTAAAATTGAAATACAAAAATGTTAAAATATTCTTTTTTTATATGACTTTTTCTGGAATTTGGGAGATAATATCAAAAATGTGGGAAAGTCAATTTTAAGTAGACTTTATGACGAATTCAAATCTGTTTTCAAAATTCTTATCGCTTCATTAGATCAATAAAAGTGGTATGTTTGGCAAAAAAACACGTCCAAAATACTATGTCACGCGTGTGTTAGACGAAAACAGAAAATCACGGTATCGTCGTATCGAATCCCCTTAATGTTTTAAAAAAGCTCTTTTATCAAATAAATTTAATTTTAGTAAAGTAAAATACAAAATTCGTTGGTTTGAAAAAATTCAATGTTACCTGCAGCTCTATACTAATGTGGTCTGCGAATACCTAAAGCATGATGTATGAAAAAATTACATTATTTTTAAAATCGACCAAATTAGGTTGGTCGATAATAGTATTTTAATCTTATATTATGTGTTGTTCGAATGAGTGATTTGCGTACTGTGACGTAACTTAGTATGTCTTATGGTTATGAATGTGAAGTTTATAACCGTGGAGCATATTATTCCACATTATCAAATATAGGTAAGTAAAATAAAATATTATTATTTAAATGTATATTTATCGTGAGAATATAGAAAACATGATTTTTAGTAATTACCTACAACATAATTATAATAATTAAGAAAAAAAATCAAACAACTTTTATTGGGTCGTTAATTATGATCTTTGTTTTTTTTCTTTATTTTTTATAGTTGCTAAACACACACACAAGGTATCTTATTCTACCTATCTGTTTTTACTAATATATGCGCTATCTCGTAATACCTCACGGGATCTGGACAATCCAGTGTGCCGTCTTGAGGAATGTTAATTTTTAACGGTCATTCCCGGGAGAAAAGTCAATCTGAGGCCGTGTGACAAAAACACGCTCATTCATCTGATCTGACACAGCAAACTCGTTTCGGTAAAAAAAAAAAATAAACTCAAAGGCATAATAATAAATTATGTAATATACATGTACGTTATTTACATAGTTTTATTATCCACAGCTTCCGATCAATAATATTACTAATTTGCTATCAGTGAAAATCATCGGCCTGCTGCAGCAGTTAGAATAAGAGATCAGCGAGGCCGCGAGAACTAGAACAGCATGATGGGTATACACTTGAAGAGTTGTGTAGTTTTTCGGTCGTATATATAGTAGGAATTGGATTTATTTTAAATATTTTTACTGCTTCCAAGTACCTATTTGTTACGTATACCGAGATTTATAAGATTTTACGCCTACGATATGACGATCACCGAAACCGAAGAAAATCGTCTCGTCCGTCAATCTGAGCGTAATTTTTTGTATGGTGATGCGATTTTTGTTAATTTTTGGTGTGAAAAAAAATTAAAGTAGACAAGGTAACTAGACAAGAATAACAACTAGGTAAGCAACATGTATCAATATTTTTAACTTACCGCATTCCAGAATTTTTTTTACACTGTACATAGTTTTGCACAAAATATATATAGAAAAAACCATAAATGCGGAAAATAGATAAGTTACACTTTATCTTCTCGAAGAATAAATAAAAATAAAACTAAAATAAAATACTAATGCACGTAGTAATCGTGTCTTAAGTACGTACCGTAACCTTATGAAACGTGTATCGTGTAATCAGAATAAAAATAATTTTGCTGCAAAATTTTGAATTTGAGGATAATATAAAATCCGGATAATTCAGATATTCGTATATATATAGTATGTACCTACTTAATATAGTAGTACCTATATATAAATATTATATTAATTTATTAATAGTCAAATTATTTAATTACTTTTACGTTGTATTACTTCTAGTTTAGAATCAAAATATTAGATCAATATCATCATTAAACAGTGAGAGACCTGAACTGTATACATTTTTATTTGTTCTATATTTCTAATTAATCAATAGGTACATTTTATATGAACGTATGCAATTTTTGGATTATATAACATTTCGACATAAATTATAACTAATAAAGTCAACAATTCGATAAAAATGTTTATTACTATTAAGTATTGTTACGTAGTATGATAACTATTAAAACGGTGTCTATAGATATATCTCAGGTACGGTGTATCAGTAAGACAGATTTATACCAAGCAAAGGAATATAAGAAGATTTTGATGTTAATAATTTTTGAAAAGACACTTAGTTATACCATAAAATTTATTGTACATTGAAATAAAATAATATTATATTTATCTACTTTACCGATGACATGGATAACAACACATCGAACAATCGATGGAGTGAGAATAGTTCGGTATGTTTTTTTTTAATGACTTCTAAAGAATTTAAAACAATAGGAATTATTATAATAATGTAAAGTACCTATATATTATACAATATACTGAGAAGAAATTGTAATAATTTCAAATTTTAAAGCAATATTATGATTCGCAAAATCGCACAAATGAGAAAGACTTAACTATAATAATATCATACCGTTTATCTGCAAAATTAATAAACTGTTAAACGTTAAAATACATATTTATAAAGAATAATTATTTCGGGCATCATGATCGGAAAATAATTAAAATACTTAAAATAACTGTAGTATAATTGCAATGCAAATTAAAACTGTATCGTATTATTATAAATAATTAATTGTTTAAAAGCAACTTTAACAATATAATAATAATAATTAATAACATAAGAGTATTTATTACTTGGTAAACACTGTGGCAGTAGGATCAAAATACAACTCGAGTTATATAGTGCGCGTCGTTGCTGAGGGGGAGGCGTCGTCGTCGAGGCGAGTTGGCGCAAAAAGTACGTCGTCATAGCTTTCAAGTTTCGACGTTGATTCGAGAAAAAGGGCGTGTGCGTGTGTGTATGCATGGTAAAAGTCACTGGGAAAATTACGTTGCCATGGAACCGATGGATTTTCCCGACCAATTATTAGGGTGGACGCGCAGTTCCGCCCTCGTCGCGTGCGCGTCCGCTGTTCGAATTGCCAACCTATACTGCAGTTGTATTATATATAGGGGTAATAATTGTATAATATATAGTATTGTGGTGTAGCATAAAAAAGGAGTCCCGTGAGGGTTCTAATTTTTTCTATTCCACCCCCCTCCCCGCCAATCATCGTCACAGTCTGTCTACCCCTGTACAGACCGTCACCCCTTGTGTAAACAACCGCCTACCTGCTATAAGTATGCCTGCAATAATCATAATATTATATACTAAAAAGGACTTCCGTGTTTTACGTCTCAACAAGCCAACTGTTTTTTTTTTTTACTGCTATTATACTTATACCTACCTAAATATATTATATAGCCACCCGCGACGGTCATTGTGCATTGCACTCGACAGAGATGAATTTATATTGCCGATGCTTATCTCGTCGGGTTGACACTTTGACAGTTTGAACACGGACGATACGGAATTGTATATTATTATTATTAAAATAATGTACAAATTAATTACGATTACGACACGTCTGTTATAATATTATTACAAAGTACGAATACGCACGTATCACCCCGTCCATTAAAATAAATAATAATACCCAAAATATTAATATTATAATATACGGCTTGAGATATTTATTAGTTACCTAGTTGATTAGAAAATTAAAATAATTAAAATTTAATTAATTAAAATAAATATCGAATAATTATATTATACTATAATTTCTAGTTTAAAACAATTTTGGAAGAAAACTACTAAACAATAGTATTATTTTCTGTATAGACAAAAAAAATCATGAGTTTCATGATACTTTTAAACTCGGAAAAATTTTAATAAAATATAATGTTATGTACCTAGAATGTAGATAAATGAAAATATGTAATCCACTTCTAACGAAAATATTCAATGTTTTTCGTAATCATTTTTCTGCAAGATAAAACTTGATAGTTTTCATAAATTATTTTATTATAAATACAATATACTCAATCAAAGTTCTTGATATTATGTAAAATAATTATTTTCACAAAGATACTATACGCAATGTAGGTATCAATTCTACATAAGGATAAGGTTTGCTTATGGTTTTTTAACCACTCTGTATAATTGATAATTATTGTTTTCACTCAATACCTCTACTATTTTATAATATGTAGTGACGTTTTTATACGGAATTCGTATTTACCATTAGAGTTAAACAGTCCAATGTTTGCCTCAACAAAATCATAATCTCTCACATGTCACGTAAAAGTGTAAAACTAAACAATAAGTAGAGAAATCTTAAATCTTATCAACCTGCTGCAAGTCACAAATAATTCTCGATATCTTGGTACGTCAGATTTAAAATTAAATCAACTCTTACTGATTATAATAAAAACAAATTTAGTAAGGATTTCTGACCAGTCAAATCATAACGGGAACAATGAAAATCTCGCCTATCTTACACAATACCTAAGACTTACTCACACATAAATATAATATAATAAATACTACCGAACTGTGTACTGTGTCAGTATTATTGTAATGACGTTAAAACTATTTTATTCTTTGACGGACAATTTGTGTAAGACAATTTTGTAAACGAACAAATATACCCTTCCTTAGTATTGAAAAAACAGATATTTTATCATCGGGTTAAAAGTACAGACTACAGATTATAATATTATTATTATTATTTATTGCTACCAACGGACTATAAGTATACCAGTACTATTGGAAATAATATCGATAGTAATACACTACATGGAATATTTCGTAATCGTATTAAAAACTGCTATCGAATTCCAAAATAATTTGACAAGGCTTATTAAAGTAGGTGAAAATAACGATGATAACATTATTCGAACATCAAAGGTTAAATATTACCTATCACTTATCAAAACAAATTAACAAAAAAAACTTATTATAATATAATTTCTAGGAAATAAATAATAAATGTATTAACTAAGAACTAATACAGTTTATATAAATTATATACTATAATATATAAGTAACTACTAATCATGTTATACAAATCACGTGTTCTATAATTTTTCTAAAGTTTTTTAGAATTTGTGAGTAAAATATAAATTTTTTATAATCGATGAACTTCTGAAATAGTGGTATACCAGCTATAAACGCTTATATATATTGAATATAAGCTGGAACTGCAACAGTTTTTAGTTACTTATTTGTTACCTATTAAATTAATTATTTAAAGTAACAATATTGTATTGACGACATTTAAGAAATAGTGTAAAAGATTAATTATCGAATAGAAAAGCATATAATAACGTATATTTTATGGATAGGATCCATAGGTACCTACACTAAAAGACAAAATTAAAACGCTAGCTAATAATAATCATATAAATATCAAACCGGAGTAAAATATCCCTGATAAAAAATAAACGTACAACCACGAGGACAAAAATTAACCAGCTAATATAAAAATATATTTTTATTAAATGTTAGAGTACTCGAACTGAAATACTTACAAATTTTGGCGATTCAGTTTGTATTCTCTCTCGTGCGTTGTAACCTACGTGAGTATTTACGACAAGCAAACAACAGTACGACACAGATGACAAGACCACTTAATCGACACACGAGCGTTAAAATTCGGATTATAATTTGTGTGCATATATAAAAACGAAACCAGCGATAATAATATTAGACTCGCGTACGTAAAATGTATAGTCGAGCGCGCTGCGGATCAACTGATGTCTGATGGTGGTGAAACCGTTCGCTGGCTATCGGTTTGAAGAAGTCTTAAGAGGCGGAGTCTATGCCGTCCTGCTGTCGCCATGTACGATGGATTTTACATTAATTTTCTTTTCGTTGTCTCTTTTCCTCTCACCCCTTCTCCCCTCTCCGTCACCGCGCACGCGACCTACACCGAATCGTATGTTCAGATATTTTTCAATATTTTTTTTTTATTATTATGATCACTATTATTAATATCGTCGAAAACCGGGTCCATTAACCAGCCGATCTCGCGCTGTGCCTAAGAGTGAGGAGGATTAGTGTAGAATTTTGGCTGGACGAGAACAAAAAAACGTATTGCACGAAATCACAATCCATCAGTGTTCATATTCAGCGGACAGTGCACATATTATATTTACTTTTTAAATAATATGGTATATACATAATTGAAATACCAGTTTTCGTTTTTATGTTGCATTAGTTATATTATATTTTGTATTTTATCCTGGTACTTCGTGGAAATTAGAGATATATAATACTATATAAGAGAGCTTCATAAGGAGGTACTATATGCGGTCAAACAATATTATTTAAATTGGGGTTTATGAAACCCAGATGCTAAGAAGTCAAAATATGTTAATTGTACCTCTCTTAAGAAACTTTCGAGATTAAAACCAGAATTAGCTGAATTCGTATAAATTGACATTTTCCATAAATAATCCATAAATTGACAACTGCTCGTCGGATGCACAATTGAAACTACTCAAATGTGATCAATAAAAAGTTGAAATAAATAAATCTTTGATGATTATCATAAGCTATAATAAGCAACATAATACCTGTAATACTAATAGTAATTTAAATATTATTTAGGACCATTTTCCACGCTGTTACTAGTATATAACATGGTTTTAATTAAATATCCATATAAATACCAAACTTTTTAACATGACATTATTACAAGTATACAGACATAAAGTTCACTACAGAGAACACAATATGTTTAATCTTGATAAATCTCAGATAATAAATTTTAATTTCAATTTATTATTATGAGCCTATGTTAAACAACTCTTTTAAATTAATATTAAAAACGGCCAATTACAATACAATTTTAATTCGGCTACGAGTTTATTATAAAAAATATTGTAAAATGCAGTTCATATAATTTCATAAATATAATCTTCAATGAAACCCCATTAAGAGTATTTTTTTAATTTTTAAATAATTCGACTTCTTTCTATGTTAAATATAATTTATGCGTATTTTGCTAACATTTAGACCAAGCTTTATAATTGTATGATTATCAATATTTTTCACAAAAAAGTTGGTCAAATATATGCACATTATGTAATGTATTGGATTTCGTTTCTAATATAGCTGCATTTCTAGTTTTGACTAGAACATAAAAAAGATATTTTCAAGTACGTGAAAAGATAAATATATAAAAATCACATATCCTGATATTAATTTCCAAATTGTTACAACTTAAAACCACGAAATAAATACTCAGAACAGTGAATACACTTAATAAAATAGTTGAATCTATATTTAAAAGTATACTTTATAAATATTAAATGATTATTAAGTGGTAGGTATCTGAGCCACATATATATTCTTTACTTATTTAATATAAAAATATTAATTCAATGTAAAAATATAATAATGATATTTTTTTTTTATATAAATTAAATTATTTATTGTATAAAATGTAAGCATTCACTCTCTAAATAACTCTCCAAAAAGTAAAAAATGGATTCACTCTTGTGATTATTTGGATTTTTCGTTTCTCTGGTCATTAATTTACCATGCCGGTAATACTTTCAGTAGTTACTAAAGTAGGTACTGTGTTACAATATTTTTTAAAACACTTAATATTAAAACTTATTAATTATTATTGTTTTATTTGAATATAAAATTTAAATCCAGTTATTTACGTTTATTTATTCCTCTGAAAGTTTCTACAAATAATAGACCTAATTGGAATCGTAAAGTTACCTAACTTAAAATACTTTTATACTATTATTCTGATAGTAAAAATGTTACATTGTTCGTTATAAAATGTTACACATTTTTTTTTATTTAAACATGTAACGTTAAAAATATGTTATTCGACGTCTTTAGGAAACATACATTTTTTAAACAATATTTACTGATTAAGTTAGATTATAAATTTATCGATACCATTTGATGTAAGTATAGTGAATTCCACCATGCATATTTTTTTGTTTAGAGACACTGAAATGTAATCTATTATCTTTCTTTTTGTGTGCTTATGTGTGTTAAGCATTTTATAAATTCAGTTAGTTGAATAACTATTTGCATTAAATTGTTTTTCTATATTTTGTAGTTCTAAATTATCTATCCATGCTAGTTGAACATGATTCATATATTTTAGTTTATCCAAACATTAAATTAAGCTAGGTACCTACGTATGCTGTATATGTTTTATCGAATAGGTACATGTCATCCACCTACTATATTTTTATAAGTATATATATTAATATTTGTATATATATTCAATTTCGTATGCGTGATGACTTAAACTATGCTAATTTAATTCAATAAGTAATCCTAAATACATGCTGAAATTATACCATTAGGGGCGTGTACAAGGGGTGTGTGGACCTCGGAGTCAGATCCATATTTGTTTTTAGAGACCTTTTATGGAATATTATTATTTTTAAAGAAAAGTTTAAAAATATAATATTGTGGTTCATGAAAATAAAAATAAAACAATATTTATTTCACTATAATACATATTTCATATATTATAATATACTATATAGATATATAGATAGTGATAATATACAAATTTTATATAGGTACCTAGTACAACTTTTCTCTATAAATAGTATAGTCAGTATTATAGACAGTTGGTTTAACCTATGATTTTCGATGGTATAAACTATAAAAAGGTGGGTAAGTGGATGTCGCTCTGCTGTACAGTAGGTTACAAGTGGGTCACTGTATAATGGATAGTATTAAATTTGAATTCAATGATATAATATCACTGTATAAGAAAAACAATTCTGAGCGGAGACGGTTTGTCAGTCTAGGTATTAGACATACCTATTATAGGTATACTTATCTATAGTATAAAAAAAAA
>NC_042494.1:105620881-105622082 GCF_005508785.2 Acyrthosiphon pisum
TTTTAAAATCTTAGTTTTAAAAAGAAAAATTTTACGAATTCTTAACTCAAATAATTTGCTAATTTTCGTGAGTTTTCCATATTTTGTCCAATTTTTGAATTTTAAATGCTTATAAAAAAAAAACTTGAGACTAAGGATTTTTAAATAGTTTCATCTGCTTTTGAAACAATATACTAGGAGCCTGTTATTAAATTTTCAAGCTTTTTTTATTGACAAATAAAATTTTATTGATATTTTTAGAAAAAAAATGAAAACTGACAATGTCCGTAAAGAGCTCAAAATAAGTCAAAATATTTGAAAATGTTATGGTGTATAGAAAATGCTAATATAAACATTCAGTCAAAATTTCATGTATCTACGGTCATTTTTCCAATCAAGTTACAAAAAAAACCAAATTCAATTTTGTGAAAAATCGATTTTGCGTAAAAATTCCCGTTTTTCCTTAATTTTTCTTTGGTTTTTCTTGGCGCTTTTGAAAATTACTGGGAATTTTAAATTTTGACCTCCCCAATGCACCAACAATATTCACTTTCCAATCGAACAAGATACTGAAGTTGAAAATCGAAGCATTATTTCGACTACTTATCGTGTACACAGACACAAAAAAAAAATAAAAAAAAAAACACACATCATTGTAAAATCAATACATTCATCTTTCCACTCAGAATCTAAAATGCTATCTCAAAACAGCATTAAACAGTGGTTTCAGAATGAAAAACTTATTATAAAATTGTATACACCTCATCGGCGATTTTGAATTATTATTTATTAAAAATAGTTATTTAAAAATGTATAAAAAAGGGTTTTTTTGCCTACTATAATGATCTGTTTATTATTTGTAGAATAATACGAAAACCCGATGAGGTTGTTTCTGAAGTGTTGTTCTCTACAAATAGGATTAAGTTAATTTACTCTAAAACCACTTTTTAATGCAATTTTGTTTGTTTTGCGTAAACAATAAATATATTTCACACACATGTTCCTCCCCCTACCAACAAAAAACAAAAATAGCTAATGGCCTAAGTTGCCGAGCTTAATCTCAATAAAAAAAAATAATAAATAAATAAACATATTTATAACGTCGTTAGATTTAATTTGTCATCGCTGTCAATTGCTATGTTCTCCCAGACTTTATTATTTTTAAGCATATTTATAATAGGTAGGTAAGTTAAAATGCCTATTTTTTTAGACATAGCTGATT
>NC_042494.1:105622440-105646413 GCF_005508785.2 Acyrthosiphon pisum
AATTAAATTATCTAAAATATTGAAAAACAAATAGTTTCAGAATTTATTTTATTAGTTTTGTTTGCAGTTGAAAAATATATTTGTGCACCCTATACATACAAATAATACATAAATAGCACTTGTACGTGTTCGCTAACGATGTTGTCATCATCGGTGCTAAACAAAGAGCGAAGCCTCTGATAATATAATAACAATGTTGTTGATATAGGTACGTACCTATTCGATATATTTTATGACATTTTTCGCTATTTTACACATTATGCAGAGCTAATAGTATGCATATTGTTTAGTCTATATTATGTACTTTGTATAGTTTAAAATCGTAGTCGGTATGAATATTATAGAAACCATGAATATGAACCAAAAAAATAAATGCATGCATACGATAATATGCAGGGTCATTACTTATTAGTACTAAATAAATAAGATGAAATTATACTTGATTGAAAGTAAATTCTTTTAAAATATTATAAATCATAATAAGATAAATCAAAATATTTGCAATAATATTTTAAGTTTGGGACTATATAAAGTTTAACTATATATATAGTTTTAGACTATAATAACTAAGGCATGGATTAAATACAAATTGAATTTTTTTTCTACATTTTCTAAAACTTTGATTTTCAAATACAAAATTAGTTTCGTTCACCAAAGAATTGAAAAGTGAAACTTTTATATTTGGTACTTTTTTTATATTTTTTTTGATTTGTAGAGAATTGTTTGATATTTTAGTGCATTTTTCGTATATTTTATAAAAAATAAATAATATTTAATAAAAATTTAGCATAAATTCCTTAAAAAAAAAATTTGAACATAATTTATTTACTAATATTTCTATTAGTATTATGTAGGTATTATGTTCGCTCCTATGACTTCAGTTGACGTGTAACGAAGTTTCTCAAGATACAAAACAATACTTGCTGATAACCGTCGAAGTTTTTTATCTGAAAATATTAAACAGCATCTGATTGTCCAGTGCTATAATGAAACACAAAATATGACAAATCTAATTTTATAATATGTTGCATTCATTTACATTTTATTTTAAATTGGTTTTTAATTTATCATGGAATTTAATTCAGCTTTGTAATAATTACAAATAATCACAATGCATTAGGTAAATCGTATTTTTCTTGTTTTTTTAGAGAATTTAAATATATTAATATCTAATATTAAAAAAAAAAAAACCAAATAGTTTCAAATTCAATTATTTAAAAAAAGAAATTGCAAAGTTTTTAGCCGTAACCTTGCAGTGTTACAGGTAGATAATAATATGTGATGTGTATATATAGGTCAGGTTAGGTAAAGTACATGTTAACTGTAGGCGTTCGTTCAGCATTCGTGGGGGCGCGTTTACTAATTATTCCACCGGGTAGGTGTAACCAAAGTTTTTATAGACTTAGGTATATAGCCCTCGAGTAACAGTTATGAGCTTTGGATGAAAATATACTACACATTTTGATGTCCAAGCGACCGCCATCCTATAATAGTGATGAATATCGCTTGATTATTTTTCGTGTCAAACAAACACAATTACATATGGGTACTCGTGCATATTTTATCTTAACTAGGTCATGTAAAAACAATAAAAAACAAATACCTTCATAGTTTGTTGAAAGAGTGTTACGGAGAAAAAAACCTATAAACAATAACTATAATGCCGTTAATTAATTAAATAAAAGTGAAAGTAAAATATATAGTGTGGATTAATATTCAATTTGAAACGAATAAAATGTATTCTTTATAATAAAATTATATTAAAATTATTTACAAATTCCTAATAATGATAATTTAACGAAAAAAATATAAACTATATTATATTAAATATATTAATTAGTTATATTAATCTCTCAGAATCTATAATATTTGATATAAGTATATTATAGCTTATAAGCATTACAAATGTATGAAGTAGGGTCATTGGACCCTCCCCCTTTTATCATACCGTCCAGTCCAGTATACTTATACACATATTACCTATTGTATACATTGTATTACAGATTGTATAAATAACAAATTAAAAAAAGCATTACAATTCACAGCATAATATTATATTGTTCTAATATTTATACCGCACGCACCATTGCAATATGATGCAATATAAACTTTAATAACTATATTGGTCACACGGTATAATATGATTATTGATTACCATATAATTTATATGAAAGTTATTTTTTTCTTACAAATAACAAAAGGTTACAGATTTGTGTAGTTTGTAAAAAAACATAAAACTTAAAACTTCTTATACCTTTTTTTTCCTTGTGGCATCATTACTTGGAGGCCGTACTGTTTTTACACATGGCTTAAACCCCTATGCAGCATCGTTTATTAAATCAATAATTTGTACAACTTTGATATGCCCTCATAGGCCGGGATCTACTTTCCTCGGCGGCGCTGGTATGTATATGCATAGACCACAGAGTCATGAGGGATATAGACGTGACATGTCCCGCAAAAAAAAAATTCTATACCTAAAGGTCTTCAATACAACAATATCATTACCATAACAATTAAAAAAAATATTTGTACAAATTGTACCTGATAAAACCACAAGGCAAAAAATAACAAATATTTTACTTTGGTATCCATGAAATAATATATAAACTATAAACGATGTAGAACTAGTTTTGAATAAATATACTACCTATATACTAGCAGATCCTGCACGGCGACGTTGCAGCCCGTGACAAATTAAATAATTTCAGTGGATTTACCCTACCTTAAACGGTGTTAAATGTAAGAGAACTACATATTGAGATGAAGATAAATCATAATTTATAATTACTAAGTAGACGATTCTTGATATCAAAAAAAAACAAAAAGGAAAACATGGATTGTTGTTATTGAAAAATTGTTTAATTAAATTATAATATTGCATTAAAATAAAATTATCAATTTTATTTGGACTTAAATTATCAAAATGTAATAACTAATTTTATTTATAGATATGCTTGTAAGTTATAATAATGTCTGCTCAAAATGTGAATATTAGTTTATAATTAAACTATCAGATTTAATAATCATATAATGCTAGTTTAAAAACATCTCTTACTTCTACGTATAAAAAATACAAATAATAAATATACTTTAATACTAAAAAATATTATGCATCTTGATCGTATTTAAAATTTCCATCATATTGTTTATTATTTTTTTAAAAATCAAATTTAAACAAACTTTATGTTAATTAAAAATATTCTGAATAAAAATATTTACTATAATGCTATAGGTACACTATACAGCGTTTAGGTGCAATATTACCATTATTCTTATATACTACATTCGATGACGACTTTGAATTACTATTATTACTCAGTTGACTGTTAATTTTATACTCGAGAATAAACATAATAAGACTTAAACCCGTAAGCATAATCAAAAAAACTTATTTGATAAAAAAAGTATATCCTTGTATAGGTACAGTACATAGGTTATAAAAAAAGACTTTACGAAAATTATTTTTATGATTTAGTGATGTTATATTTAATTCAAAAGAGTATATAAGTTATAGATACTGTATGTCTGTATATACGCTGTACTAAATGTACGTATCTTTCTTACTTATTTTATATGGTGAATAACAGTACCTACAAAGATAAATTTAAATAATTATCGTTGAATTTAGGAGGAATATTTATAACATTTTATTTTACAATTTTTATTTGGGATGGATTAAAGTAGGTAATTGCACAAACTTAAGTTAAACTATTTTAAAGGTTTATTTACAAAATAGTCAATAGATCTACCATGAAGTAGGTAAAGTAATACATTTGTAACTATAATTGTATATATACATATTTAAATATTTTGTATACGTGGTCACTGGTCAGTATAAGTTTGATAATTTTTTTAAAAAGTAAAAATCCAAACATCTTAGGTATCAATCCGTCCCAACAAATAAAGATCATATTTTTGACGTAGCCCGAACGAGTCCAAGCTTATTTAAGTTACCCTGGGTGCACCACGCAGAAGTGAAATGACTTCAGTTATGACCTACATCATAAAAATATTTAGTTGCTATTATTTATTTTATTAGGTATATTTAAGCTTAGGTACACTAATTTTTACACATTTTAAGTTCGGTGAGTGCACTCATTTTTATTTTAGTTTTAGTATCTATAAATCAATTATACGTTTTTTGAACATTTTGAAAATTAAAAACACGTGTAACTATTTATCTATTAGGCACTACTTCACCCATAAGTTCACTACTCTCGCAACTTACTGAGCGTAAATTAGTCGTATAGTCATGCTCAGTTATTATCAAAGTTAAAATAAAATGCGGGTATCCCAAACCTTGCAGTCGTTGATGTAAAAATTACTCACCTATGTACATTTGTAGTATGATAGTCGATCGGTGGCTCTCTTGTTTAAAAGGTTTGACTGCGGACTATGGAAACACTCGGGCTTTTTAATATAATTTGTTGATAAGACTACTAAGAATGCATTATCGGGCTATAGAAAAGTACACAAGTTATCGCGGAACCAATTTATCAATCCCATGAAAAGGGTAAAAATTAAAAACGGGAGGCAGTCGGGACATCCCCATTTACCCATCCCTTCACTATTATTTTCCTAACCTATTCTTAGACTTTGTTTCGTCCCACAATATAAATGAATTATTTATGGTAGACATATTGTATTTAAGACATTTATATTTATATTGGTCCAGCCCGTTCAGGGTTGACAGTAGAATTCATTGATGTTTTTAATACATAATTACGGGATGTTCTTGGTGGAAACTTGACTTCTCCCATTCAATTATTATTTTTACATCATAATATTAATATCATATTATATTTTATAAGGCACTTAAAACAATATGGTTTTTTTTAATAATTTTTATAATAATTTATCAATATTATAAATTATAATTATTAGTTTGTATAACGGAGTGAAATTAATTCACTTTAATTACTTTTATATTGTTCTTTACACCTAGAACGGCTAGAACCAATGTCCTTTATCTAGTTCTTAAAATTCTATATACCAGTGGTTCCCAAGGGAGGCACGAAGTAATATATTGTATTCCCTTTTTTTTAAACTAATTTTTTGGTTAGGTTTATTTTCCATTTTTAACTATTTTAAGAGCTATTTTGAATTAACTAAAAATCACCCAGATAGTTTCCACTGACTTTTTTTTCACTGGGCTTTCTTTAAAAATGTTATATAATTAAAAAATGTATTTAAAAATAAATGTTTATTGGCAATTGTTTAAGGTCAGTGAGACAATTTTAATAATTATTGAATTAACTGTGTCGATAGCAAAATATCATCTATAGATACCCAATTATCATATAATATAGCATTACACATTACATATGGCACATACGATATGCACAAATGAACAATGTATTATTACATCCATATATATATACATAATATTATCGTATAATACACAAATGATCAAGACATTATAGATAGCTTATTCTGATCCAAGGTCGATCACAAATCTTCCTTTCCAAAAAAACGTAAGTATTAATAATGCGCAGTGTGAGCTGCAAATTAAATATCAAACTTAAATTACCATTATACTATATAATAAGTTATTATATTATAAATGTGTAACATAATACTGTATTATAATATGTTATAATTGTATATTAATATATAACTACCTAGTAGGTAACTATATAGTCTATATTAAGAGGATGCTATACCCATTATATGTAATGTCCGCCTTAAAAACGTAAAAAATATGAAATTTGAGTTCAGCAAAACCACAGTTTTGTGTAGTCAGCTTAAATAATAGAGAGATTTGACCTATTATCAAACTTAAAGGTAAGAAAATTTTCTGTGCATAAGCGTTGTATTTATTTCAAGCTTTCAATTTTTGAACGAAAAATGTGCATTTTTTATTTGTAATATTTCACATACCGTACTCAAATAATCCATAAAAATTAAAATATTGAAAAAACCCCAATTTGACACTAAAACGTCTATCACCTTGTACTACAGACGGAACCAAAATGGCAAAATATCTTATTATTGATAACTTATATTTTATGATCAAACGGTCCATCATAATATATAAGTTTTGTGGTTTAATTCGTTTACCGTCGCGAACGCTGACCACTGGCGGTGTAATAATAAAATAATTACTATAATAATATTATGACGTCGCCGTCACCGTCTTTGAATTTTTTCGCCTCCTATTGTCTTGTCCGTGGACCGAAACAGGTTCCGAAGACCATTCTAGTCGACAAGATATAATGATCGTGGAAAAAAGAAGGAAGAATAAAGTTTAATAATTGTAAGGCGGAGTCTGCGATGGACCAATTGGCGACGATAGGATGTTTTTTTTATTTTCGCTCTCTCGTAGTGTATTATTATTATAGTTGTTGTAAGTTGTATTATTCATTTATTATTTTCCTTAATTTGTTTAAATGAAAAAACGTCCACCATATTATTGCAATCAAATCGAACAAAAATAATTACCGTATCATAAATGTCCCCAACGAGGTGAATAAGTACACAATCTGTACCTGCAATATGCTATAAACTTTTTTTTAGATCTATACAATCTACATAAATCAATGTCAATGAAATTTCAAAAACGTAGATGACCTTAGACTTTAATACAACATTCGGTATCATTTTATATACTAAAATACTAACTATACCTCTATACAGTAGGTGTATATACTATTTTTGATTTGTAGAAAAGTTGACATCATAATGTTTATAAGTTATTTATATAATTCTTTTTTTTTTTTTTTACTGATGATATAATTATTACTAAAAATTGTATTAATTAAAGATAATTATCGTTATATTATTCTACTAATAATTAATTAGTTTCATATCATAATAAGAATACAATTCAGTTAAGTATAACTTATAAGCATTAATGAATTGCTATTTATTATACAACTTAACACAACGGTGGTTGTGTATACTAAAATAATTATACATTAATAAGTACTGTACTTTTTTTTTATCATACAATCTATACATTAGTGTGTAATAATAATTGTATAGGTGTTAAACTATTAAGCCAATAATAAAAGGAAATGTTCATTTGTTGATGAACCAGCCAAGAACAGAACTTCAGCAAACTGTAGCATTGTGAAATTTCATTTTGAAATTCATAATAATATGTAACTGATTCATTAATATGGACGATGAAAAATTGTATTGTTTGTAAAAATGTAGTCGCTTTTTTTGTACTTTTATCTGTTTGCAATTATTATTATATACGAGGCATGCTATAGGTACCTACCTATTAATAATCCTGTTATAACCTATATTACATTATATTTATTACCCTATAATATAATACTATTGTATACTTACTATAATTTTAATTTAGTGTAACAACATTATAAAATAAGCAATCATATTGAGTATAAGTACTAAAGTACTAAATAGTCTAATGAGACAATTATCTGTTGTTATTACATGTTACTATATACCTACTTCTTTCACTCATCTTTCAGAAATATGAAGCAAGTATAAATGTTCCTAACAGAACATGTCAATGAATATTATAATATTAAACACATAATAAAATCATTACCTATATTATAGTGTATTAGGAATTAGAATCTATGTTAGTAATTGGTTTGTAATTCAATACTTAGTTAATAGTTTATAACAATATAATTTTTTTTTAAATACATTTTATTTATATCAATGTATCAAATTAATAATTGTTTATTTTCAAATAAATAATTATTCGATTGCAATTATTACAGTCTTTCTTGATACAATCGGCGAATAATAACGCTTTTGAAACGGTTATTTTATTGAAAACCGCATGCAAAATATTATGCAGCTGTCAGATAAATATTATACATCGTTAAATAATTATATAATAATTATTATGTAATGGATGCATATACATTCTATGTTATAAATTATTTAAAATACGTACGTTTTCAAATGCCATTGAGAATATAGTCTGGTTTAACGTTTATGAATTAAATATTTTCTTTCCGGTGAATCATACAAATAATTTGTTGATTTTCAATTGCCCGTATAAAAATATTATTAAAGTTGAATGCGATGATATAAAAATAAATAAAATACTGAGTCTATAATAGTACTTATGAGATTACCTATGCATAAATGATGTCAAATATATTATATAGGATTGAATATAAAATCAGTGTCTACATTATTATAACTGTTATAGTCACTAACGTATAGTCATCGAGAAGAGATCATCACATAAAAATTCATATATATGTATACTGTATAGGTAATTCTAGTATAAGCATAAATTACTGTTTTTTTTTTTTATTTTTAACGACATAATTGGTCATAATCATTATTATCTAACAGATTATCCTGTTTTGGTGTTTGTTGGTACTCCCATCACACTATAATAACACAATGTAACCGTCACAAGTGGTTGCGAGTTCAAGTGCTGCAGTGGGATCAACCCCATAGGACAGTAGGTATACCTAATATTATTATATTGTACATAAACATAATATAATATACGGTTTAGCTTCTGGGTATTGCCCTAGGCCATGTGCGCGGTACGCATCATACTATAATATACGCATATGGGACACACAAGAGTACATCACGTATCACAATAATCCCTGATCAATTATTAAATACACCCGCTCCGTTCTCTGTGATCCAAAAATATTATTTAGTTAAATATTTACACGTGTTAACACAGAGCACGCAAACCCGACACACGCACACACATCCACCCACACACACACACGCGCGAGCGTGCACGCCGACCGAGTGACGTTCTTTAATGACGTCCGTGTGCACACTGGCACAGCAGGTCGAGATTTTCACGGAGGTTACACTAAAAGCGCAGTATATTATAATATATAGCATTGCTAAACTAGTTTACAACACTACACACGACTACAACACGAGTATGTATAATATTATTATATATAATAATATGTACGCTTTAACCACATAACGAAACGCCGCCGCCGCAGCGCGTATATGCATATTATGTGTATTGAATAACGAAAGGACAGATGTCGATATAGACTGAGAGATTTATCGCGGGCATTAAAATTTCCAGGACAAATTTGAATAAAAAAAAAAAAGTGAAATAAAAGTAGAAGAAAAAAATTATGGCGAGTGGTTTTTAAGTGGAGTCGAGTGTTTTGTACTTTGTAGAACAGCCGCTCTCCGATCAATAACAACGTGGATGTGTGAGTGTGTGTTATGTATTATATTTAGTATTATAAGGGTATACTTGTCATATTGTTGTATAAATATATTAAATTATAATGATTAATGATTTGAAATGTGGAAAAATTATTAGCTGTAAATTAAATATCAATACTCGTTTATTTACATTTTTCCAAAAAATTCAACACATCCAAGCAAATACATTGCAGTGATCGGTACAATACAAACTGTGATACTACTTTCCACCATTGTTATCACTTGGAAATTAAAATATCATGTATAGTTGCACTCTGCAGACATGTCTATACGTATACAATATATAATATATATATAGTAGTATTAGTTACTAAGACCTCGGCGACAAAGCACTTTTCAAGCCCGCCCAACAGGAATTCTTATGATGCTTGTGTGGGGGAAATCGGACATTGCTACTGAAATAATCTTAGATGGCTCGTCTACAAATGGTCTGTCTAGACAACGAGTAAATTACACATGTAATGCATCCACCTTAAAAATACTGGAGTGTAGATTTTCGATACTATCAATACCAGAAAAAAAATTGGATTATCGATATTTTAATCTAGTTTTCATAAAATATAATACAATTATTAGTGAGTCGTACATTATACATTAAATATGGGAGATTTAAGGGAGGACATTTCTAACTGTGAAAATGATGTCCGTTAGGTCCTTATTAAATCATATAATAATAATGGACGTCTGAAGTAAAGAAATAATTTTACACATGATATTTGAAATTAATAGTTTACTATTTATCATTAAATAAGGCAATTATTTAAGATTTAATTCTTATCAAATTTACTCATTATACTTATTGTATCTACTATATAGATTGTAAATAATTTTTCAATAAAAAAAACAGATTTAATTCTAAGATAGTAACTAAAATTTAATGAATAATTTAGAACCCTAAATTAAATACCTAATTATTTCTCACAGTAGGTACCTATGGGATTATTGTATCAACATCTTATTAATAGGTATATTGGATGATGACAAGTATGATTGAAGTTACTACTGCATATTAAAATAGTGGCACTATGTTTTCAAAATTCAATAAAATATTGTAAATGTTATCAGAAAAATAAACAATACCAAATTAAAAAAATGTACTACAGCTATATATGTCTATATGGATACCCATACGCGGGTAATAAATTTGTTTTTAACTATGATTAGCAGTCCTTGACACTCGAGTTCTATACATTATTTAAATTGTAAAATCGAGATAAAAATCTTTTTTAGTATTTTTATAAATTAATTTGTAATTTCACTATACATTATCATATTGTAATAAGACTAACTGTCCATATATTTGAAATAAATAAATATGTACAATTAAGTAAAACCATGTGTTTAACAATATTATAAGGCAAACTGATAGTTATATATTTACATATGGATATGAAGTTTTGAAAATGTAATATGATAAATATATACAGAAGAATGAAGTTTCTTAAAATTAAGATAACATTTTTATTATTAAAAATATAAAGAACCGTATATTATGGTATGTTTGAAAAATACTTGATTCTAAGTTGATAGCTTATGTAATGTTGTGACAATTATAAATATAAATATGTTACATGACACCTATGTATATAATACGAACTCTTCCTTATGTACGATTAACTGCTGACCGATACATTAAAACACACACATAATTGTAAGGCCTATGGCCAACACACACACACCATTGATTAGTATAAGTTAGTTCACAGTGCACATCAGACCTCAATACACCCAACGACTACCGTACTCCGTATGAGTGTATGACTACGATACAGTTCTTACGGTCACATAGTATAATATAACCTAGCTTATATATTTGTGAGTATTATTATTTGTAAGTATTTAGTAGACAATAAACCATAATTATAACTTAAATGGAATCCTAATTCCTAGTCATTTAAATATATTTAAGATTTTGAATTCTGATATCTATATATCTGCCCCTGGCTACGGAATTTATATCTATAGACTATAGGATCCTACGATTCTCCCTGGATATCTTATATTTATAACTGGTCGTTCCCCCGACCACGTTACAATGTAACAGCAATTTGTATTTTATCTTTACAATTTAATTCATATTTCATCAACCTATACATTTATTTTTTATTACATTTTTAAAAAATAAAAGTTTTCTTATAATAGTAAAAATTGAATTGCATTTATAAATAAAATATACGAATATATAAGACAGATCTCCAACAATACCTAGTTACTAAAGACTATTCACAATGATTTATTTTTTATTCAGCAAAAAAAAATCTTATAATAAACCTAAAATAACCTAGAAAACCTAAAAAAATATGTGAGTTATAACAATTTATTATTATTAAATGTTTAAACGTCCATTCATTTTTATGGAAATCTGCTAGTTGTAAGCTTACCACGCAAACTGAAAAGGTAATAAAAGATCCATCGATCATAACCATATTCGATCTTTTAAAATTTTAAATAGGCATATTTTATGGTACCTAATACCTATGTACATCGTAAATGTATAAATAAAATACCATAAACATTATATACATTATTATATACGTTATACATATTAAAACAAAATAATATGTGTATTTGAATCCCAACCATTTCGGACAACCTAAAAGGAAATTGTTTTTAAAAGGAGACGTACTTATAATTATAGAGAAATAGAGAATACAATGAAAGTATAATTAATTATTAATTATGTCAAGATAAATGTGGGAAATGGATAAATGATATTTTTGAAAAAATATTTTCTTGTACTCATGCCTCACACGTTTATGGCAGAGTGTCATAATATATAAAATGCCACATATATATAATATATACCTATAAGTAATATGCATCTTCATAATATGTTCATATCAGTACCTAAGACGCGTGTAGCAGTTCGGAAAACAATGGAAAATCGAAAACGTGGGAGGAGGAGAAGTCTGCACATAATATAATATGTACACGTACTGCCTACGCAGTGAAAATCCGTAGAAATAAACCAAAAGCCCGGTCCACCGCAAACAAAACCATAATAGGTATTTATTGTTATTATCGGGGACGAGTTTGTACTGTTCGCGGCGAATCGGTCTGTCGATTGGAGTGTCACGTTTATACACCTATGATATTATGCTATAGGCATACACGACAGTATACTGTAAAGTGTATACATATATATATAATAATACATATACACTATACAGCCACTGGGATATATTTTATGCGCATGGAGAAAATATGTGCGACCGAAACGCGAGGAGGTCTCTTTTTATTATTTGTATTTACTTTATACTTTTTTTTTGTTTAATGGATTCAAAGACTATCTCGTTTGTTTATATATATTATAAGTGTGTGTGTAATAATATAATATAATAATACCAAAGCAGCAAAGCGGCGGCGGCGCAATCCTCACGGCCCGTTGTTTTAATAACCATGTCCATTAGCTCGGTACAAGGCAATGTGCTTATAGTCTGGCGCCTCCGGCTGGGCCTGCTGATACATTAAATCGAACCCGGTAAAAGGAAAAAAAACACCGCACGCACGCACGGTATACACACTGGTTATATAGCGTATAAACACGCGCGCGAGAGATATTATTATTACTAAACACATTTATACAACGTATATATACATACACATATTATACGTTTATATCGAAAACCAATTTGGCTATACGTACCTGCCTACCTACACCGAGGAGGCGACGACGTCCGTAACCCGAAACGACAGCGCATTAATGTCTCTGAATATACATTTACCACATATAATACTATTATGTCCGAAGAGGTGAGGTCGAATTGGATCATAACATAATACATTCTGTGCATCCTTTTTTTTTTTGTACATAAAATTGGTAATTGATACTTACCGTGAGTGGTAAACGGTCGCAGCCGGAAAGTGTTCATTAGATTCGGCGTCGTCCTCTCTCTGCACTTTCTTCATTGCTGAATGGAGAACAACAAGACTATGTACCTATAGTAGTGGCTAGGTACTATTATGAATATATAAATATTTTTCTGTTTTTATTCTACTATTACATTGTTCTCGCTTATATTCTATTACGTCAAATATTGCGATTTTTTTTTAATGGCAACAAAATTGAATGGTAAAAAATATATTTACATTGATTTATTTTAGGCACGTATACAGAGGAGGGTTCAAACCCTTCCCCCTCAAAAAATTAATAGTTGAGTAATTTATTTATATCAATCATATATGACCCCCCCCCCCCCCCCCGAAATTTTTTTTTGTGTACGTGCCTAAATTATTTGTTTAGATATGATACGAGTACTATAACTGCATATATATATACGTTTGCGAATGTTTCAACGATCATCATAACATTTAAACGCCTTATCTAAGTCCAATATAAAGTCAAAAAATAATAAAATACAAAACCAACACCTATCTTAAAATCCAAAAAATATTATCATCCATAGTTTTTGACTTTTGTAACAAGTCTAAGATTCATAAAAAATCATTAAAAAAATGTACGTGAATGCGTTTTGTTTATGTTGCGCGTAGGTTTAAGAGAGATGACGAATATTGCACTCACATCCTCTTTTAATATATATTTTGTTAAAAATATGAGTAATTTAAACATAGGTACGCATCATTTAAGAATCGCTTATTATTTATTTACTACTTTTATGTTCGTATACATATAATTAATGGAACAGTCAAATCCTGTTTTTGTATATATAGGTATACATATATATAGTGACGACTATATAGTGTTATATTTTACTCTGTACGTACCAGCTTATATAGGTACACAGTACACAGTACACACACACACACACACACACACACATACATATATTATATTATATATCTATTTTAATAATATTATTATTGCACGTAGGTACATTAAGTTGACATCGCGATCGGTTCGACTTGTGGTTAGAAAACTAAAATTTACGGAGTATCAAATGCATTAATAATACTGCGGTAGAAGATTTCATTATGTATGAATCTACATAATATTACATCATAGGCACTTTATGACTTATGTATATTGTATATGAATTATCGTCACGGTCCCGGGGACACCTCGCCACGACCTACAGATTGGCAGGTAATCTCGAAAATTAATGACAATAATATTTTCATCTTTGCAAAATACTGTATAACTGTAATAATTTTGAATTGATATGGTCAGTAGGAGGGTGGGGGGAGGAATTATTATTTATCAACATGTGAGTAAGTGAATTTCGTATATAAATTATGTATAAGCAATAAGGGTGCTTATACTGATTATAGCACCACTGTCCACTATATACAATGTATACATATGAAATTAAGGAAATGTGGGTACAAGGATGGTATGGGGTGATGGCTATGCTAAGTATATAAACCTACGCTAAAATACTATACCTATAACCTAGTGACTATCTATACGTATTATAGTAACGATATGCACTTAACCACAACAACAAACAACCGAATTCTGGCGGATACGCGTTCCAGCCACTGATTCGGTCCTATTCGGCACGCGTCTATTAATTCATATATATTATAATAAGCTATTGTAGTACTGTACGATTATAAATTATTATGATATTATCATAATATGTAAGATGGTCTGGTGTATACGGTACACCACAACTGGCCGATATGATCGATTTATGTGTACTGCAATTTTCAACGACCCGATCGGTTGCACTATATTATATTATATAATACTTAATCGAGCATTCAAGTCACGTATGGCATACTGATAATATAAATATTATTATATCTAAACATTATTTATATTACTAAATAGGTACTTGGCTGTCTGCAATATTATTATTATTATTATTATTATTATTATTATTATTGTTTATTAAACACCGAAACGGCAATTTTACATAGTATAACAAATATGGTATAAGTACAGTAAGTTAGGATACAGAAATAATTTAGATTAAAGTATAAATAATTCAGAGTATACATGTTATAATATAGATAAACAGTATAATTATAAAGGTAGAAGTATAATTAGTGGCCTAAGGATTATTGGTTGTTTGCAGCTCTGAGCATGCCATGTAGAATATGGTTGTGCCCATAAGAGGTTTTGTGGGTTGTGACATAAAATTGTGATTGGTTTCTGGAAAAATGAGAAGGAACTCTAAATGGGATGGCTGCAAGGAGATCAGGAACGTCCAAAGAACCATTTAGAATTGAGTTTAGAAAGTCTAAGTCTGCTTTAGCCCGACGAGAGGTAAGAGTTGGGATGTTCAAAACTTTCCTTATGTTGGAATAATCATGATTTTCGTGATAAATTTTCATTTTGAAGGCAATAAACTTAAGAAATTTATTTTAGACGCGTTCAAGTCGTAGCTGGTCTTTGACTAAATATGGTTGCCAGACTACAGATCCAAACTCTAGAAGAGAACGGACAAGGGTATAGTATAACGTACAAAGGCATCCAACCGACTTAAATAATTTAGTATTACGTATGATGAACCCGAGGACTTTAAGTGTTCTATTAACCATCGAATTTATGTGAGGGCTAAAACATAGATTAGGCCAGTAAATTATACCAAGGTCCTTAATGGAGAAAATTCGATCAAGTTCCGTGCCGTTAAGAGAGTAGGTAGTTAAAATTGGAGTTAAAGATCTGGAGAAGGAAATAACGTTACACTTAGAAAGGTTTAGGGTTAAACCTAAATGAGAGACCCATTCTGTAAAAATGTTTAATTCACTCTGAAGTAGGGTGGAATCTGAAGGTCATCTAATTTTATGAAATATCTTTATGTCATCCGCATATAACAAAAATTTTACTTGGTTAAGCCTTATGGAGATAGAGTTAACAAAAAGCGAAAATAGTAATGGGCTTAGCTGGTGGCCGCCCTGGGGAACGCCAGAAGTTGTTTCAAATGTTTTTGAAGAGGAGCCCATATCGATACGAATTGGTTTCTTCCAGTTATGTAAGATTTAAGCCAAGATAATAGTGGGTTACCGACTCCCATGCTTTCAAATTCGTTTATTAATATATCGTGACTGACAGTGTCAAAAGCCTTCTTAAAATCCGTTGTTTTATTATGACACGAGTCAAATACACACATCCATCAGATATCTACATCATCTTGACACGCCAACTGCTATGACCATGTTTAGGACCTAACCTATCCGGGAAGTCGATTAAATAAAATGAAAAACGATTCTGAAAGGAGACCGTCTATAATAGGGCCATACTGCCGTAGCCATTATCCTCCAATAATGACATATCGATTTTCACCACTGTCCGTTTTAAAAAATATATATATTAATAATAATAAATCTTAACCATAGTATTCCAATAAGGAAAACATTTTAAAAACATATTATAATAATAAAAAAAAATGCGCCTATGAATCAACAAATATATTTTTTGTAGCTAGCTGTATTATCTTTTGGTTCATAGAAATGTTTGGTAGAAATCAATAATCATAAATAAAACAAAAAAGCAGATATGTGGATGTCGCTCTGCTGTACAGTAAATTACAAGTGGGTCATTGTATAATGGATTGTATTAAACTTGAATTCAATGATATAATATCATTGAATGAGAACAACGATTCTGAGCAGAGACGGTTTGTCAGTCTGGATATTTTATGTTGTTATTACTTTTTTTATCATGTAAGTTGAATTAATATTAAAATATTATAATTTTTTATTCGTTTCTATGGTGATCAACAAAGCGTTAGAAATTAAAATCCCATTTTTAGCGTTTTTCCGTCATTTTCGGTGGTTTTTCCCGTGGCATTAAATAACTACTGAGAAAATCGAAAAATGACCTGCCTAAATTACTATCTTGATCCAATTTTCTAAAAGATAAGGTACTATATGTTAAAATCGAAGCACTCCTTCTGGTAGAAATTGTGTAGACAGGATATAAAAAAAAATAAAAAAATAAACACCATTGTAAAACCAATAACTTCCTCGCTCCGCTCAGAATCTAATAACAAAAATATATTTTAAAGTCATATTATAATAACCAATAAATGTATGACTAATATACAAACCAGAATCCGCGAATTCGGCAACTAACTGATAAAACGCATAGTATGTGGTCCTAGCTTTCATCTCCGATTATACTATACGGTACGGACGTACGGTACACAACACTACAACACTGGTGCATGGTAAAATATCGGCTAAAAGTTCTAATCTTTAGAAGAAAATTGATATAATTTAAGTAAAAAAAAATGTTTGATTGTAAACGGAAACTAACCTTTTTTGTAGAAGAAAACGGTACCTAATTTTTGGTGGAAAAATGGAAAATGGTCTCACCCGTCAATAAGCCTTTATTCCTAAGGATATTTTTAATGCCATCAGCTATTTTGTATTTATTTTCCTGTAACTCATATAAGTAATAAAGTATGTAGAACTAATTGTTGATAAAAACAAATCGAATATATTATATAATACTAGCTGATCCCGTGCACTTCGTTGCCCGTTAAATGTACCAACTCTATATGACTCGAACTTTGTACAATTCGTTATTTAATATTCGGTGTATGGTGTTCAAAATGTATCTTAACTTTTCCGTTTGCCGGAATAAAAATTCTGATTAGCGGCAGTATATTATCAGGTAGGCAATCTACCTACGGTAGATCGCGGACCCCGTGCTGTTTGTACGTAGGTGTATGTTTAAATCTAAAGTATCAAAGTTATACCAAGTCTGTCGTATTCCACCTATGGTGGATTAATATAATCAATTAATACAAAATCCTAACCTAACATAACTACTAATATCAGATGAATAAAAAAAAAACCAAATTTAACCATTCCTAAATTAGTCTGTCTTCTTCCCAGAGGTTTAATCTACACACAAACATTCATGCCAAACTGAACCCGTGCTGTGTTTACTCCATTGTCGTTAAAAAATTGCAACTTAAAAAAGTTATAATTGTTAAACTGTTTTTGGGTGTAACTTTCTGCAATGTTCAATAATTTGATTTGGTGCCATAGCTTGTACCTACCTGATCTGCCCAAATAACCCATGGAAACCAATAATAATTAAATACTAATTTCTACTGTAGACTGTAACCAATGGCAACTATATTTAAAAAATGAATAAAAATAAAATTTCCAATTTCCATCGTGAACCTCAAGATCCCTGTTTGAGCACCTCTTTAAAATGCAAATTTCGACAAATCCTTTCTTAGTGCCCGATGAAATTATTATAAAAATCTATCCTTGAAATGTCAAGTCGATAACTCAAATAGGTTCGGCTCTTCGTTGATTATTGGTAAAGTACACTTTCCTTTATATATATATAGATTACTAGCACTTATTGACTCATAAGTCAATACTGTCAAAATGTGTAAATAGGATTGCGTTATAATTATAAAAAGGCAATAGAATAAAATTAATCTAAATATTTTTAAAATGTGCTTGTGTATAGTAAATAATGTTATAATAATAATAATGATGAAAAGATTCATGACCCCGGGAATAATGTTTTTTCAATTACGCAACATAATATTATTATTATTATTATTATTATTATAACCGAAATCGATGTATTTTTTTTAAATATCAAATTTCGTAAAAAATAAACTTCAAATGTCTAAAAAAAAAAACTGTGTGTACATGTGTATTTTTGAAAGTGTTTGGTTTCTGAATGAAAAACTTATGAGGACCCTATTGTTTTAAATTTTCGTTATTGTTTTATAAAATAAATTTTCATTACGGTAGGTATAGATAAGGTACGTGAATTGCTTACTACGTAAGTAGGTACTTATTCTAGTTATTCAATATAATACAAAAAGCCTGACGCTCTATCATAATAACTAATAACTAATGAGATAATACAATTTCTTCGATTAAGATTACACGTAAGAAACATTTGATATTTTCAATTTTTTTTTTCTATAAATCTCGATAAAATTTTGTCTTGCTTGGTTAAAAGGTTTGAAATTTCAATACAGGGTTCCTCATACATTTTTCATATACTAATTAAAAAATAAAGAAAATATATAGTTACATTTTTTTCAATTAGCGATTAAGGTTAGAATTTTGTCATTTTTACAAAATCACGAACATTTGCAAACTATTTTGAGTTGGAAATACATAAAAAATTTTCTTTTTGAATCTTGAGTTTGAAAATTTAATGCAAGATTCCAAATACATTTTTCTATCTTTGACAAAAAAAATTTACCTGAAAGTAACGTAAATATTTATGAGCGTTTAAGAGGACGTTACACCCGCGTGTGTTGTCTCCGTCTTACAAATGTACAACATAGCAAAAACTGTTTTGCGCGGGAAAGAACCGAGAAAGCTACAATCACAACTAAGAAACCCCTAGGGCGCCCTCCCCCCTTTGGATTTTTTTTGTGTTATGTTCTGTACGTCATATTATTTTCACAATATTATATTATGCTCAAACTCTTATTTTTATTTTTTTTTTTATATCGGCATGTACTTTGAATTGATAACCTATTACAAAATACAAAATTACAACTAGAATATTAATAAGCTAGTCAGATTTGAGTATGATGTTAGAAATGGTTTCAGTCGTAGTCACGGAAAAGGTTTGTGGCATAGAGTCTGTACTCTATCTCTATGGTTCATTCTGGTATTATATTATCAAATATCGTAACTTGTTATGCTTGTTAAATTGTTTTAAGCTGTTTATCTAAGCATTATCTACATAGTAATTTTCACTTACAATAATTTTTTTACAACTAGCTGGGCATTATTTGCATGTCATTTTTCAATTGAAATTTCACTAAAATATGCTTAAATTGCTTTAAATTTATTACTTCAATTATGCATTTATTATTCATGTTTTTGTCTAGATTATAATAAAATCTACAGACTTTTTACTATATTTTATATAATATCATGTACACGGTTAAAGGTAAGTATAATTCAGATTCTGTTTATAAAGATTCCAATAAAACTAAACTATTTAAATTATGAAATAAAAATGAAAGTTATATGTAAATTATTATAGAACCATAAACAAATTGTATTCTTTATTTGATATATGTAATTATGGTGGGGGGACCAAAAAAATTGAAAATAACCCCCCCCCCCCCTTGATGTTTAATCAAAACCGCTACTGACAACGTTGCACAGCCAAAATTCTCCTTTTTATGTGGTGAAAATCTCGTTTCTTAGTTATGACTGTAGCCTTCTCGGTTCTTTCCCGCGTAAAACAGTTTTTGCTATGTTGTACATTTGTAAGACGGAGACAACACATGCGGGTGTAGCGTCCTCTTAAAGTTGAAATGTTTACGACGAGTCCTCTGTAAATTAATGATTTCTCATCAAATGATTTTCTTATTTATTGTGGATACTTAAATTGTACACCAAATGTTTAGATTAGCATTTTTTACACAATATGGTATAATTTTCAAAGTATGTTAACCCTTTTTGAGTCATTCACAGACATTTTTAATTTTCAATTATTTTTCTATAAATATTAATAAAACTATTTTCACTGGGTCAAAAAACTTAAAAATGTATTACCAGATTCCTCATATGTAGTTATGGTAAAATTTCAAAAGTACCTATTAAAAAAACCGAATATGCACAACTTTTTTTGTAAGCATTTAAAGTTCAAATTTTGGCAATATTTATTTACTTGAAACTTTTAAAATATATAATTATATTATTATATTTTATACACAAAATTACATTTTTAAATGCAATGAGGAGGCCGAAGGAATTACCTATATATAGTAAAAATAAAAAATCATGTGAGGAACGAATGGGGAATCAAATATTTATTATTTGTAAAAGGGCCAGTCAACATTTCCCCCGTCTATTTTATGGTATAAGATCTGAAATGACGCCACTGTAAATAGTGCTGCAGACAGCAGTTTGACCTCGATTATTGAGAGTTTTCATGTCTATATAATAGTTACCTACCTAGTATATTTACCATTTTTTATATCCAGAACTGGAGGTGGCTATTTACAGGATTAGATAAGATAATATAGAAAATACACTATAGTATTTGTTTTCGACAGACGAAAACATATCAAAAGGCGTTTACTGATTTATGTATACCATGTACGACACTACGACTATACAGTGCACCTATAAATAAGACTTTAGACATTTTTCAAATTTACGCACTTACTGACGGCTAGGAATATACCTATCGATGGGGTAAATAAGATTTTTCTAAGGGAGATGTTAATTATAATTTATAAATATTATACAATGTACATACACTTAATGACGTTGATTTTAATTAAATATTTAAATATTATTTCTGTTATGAATTATGATCAATATAGATAATGATAATAATAAATCATAAAATCATTAATCAAATGTATATATTGCTTTAAAGTTTGATTCGTGTAATAGTTTAATATAACAAGGCTGAAGCGGGGTGACATAACCCCCGAACATCCCTTTGAACTTTGGATACGCCACAAATATCTATATTACGATTATAATCGAAGGGTTACGTTTACCGTGTCCCCTTGTGGCGACTACTTCACACCACGGTATAAAGGTATCATCGACGGCATTATATAATATTATTACCTATCATTATTCATTATACATAGTATATGGGCACTGCCGTAAACTCGGACGAGTATTGTTCTATACTGCAGTACTGCGGTATAGCTATTACTTACCTATACGTATAATAAAATATATTATTATGCTGCACACGTTGTCGTTGTTTATACATCACTATATACAGCGCGAGTGTCTCGCTGTACCTATTCGTTTATCCGCAAATTAATTTTCTAAAAAAAAAAAATACGTACAATTTTATTAAATGTTAATTAGGAGCGTACACAAATTTTCATTACGAAATTAATAGCTTAAGTCAGTATAATATATTCGTTTGAAATTTGATAGTTATCATAGCTTCGTATTCGATTATAGTGTACAACGTAATATAAAAACTTATATAATATTTACTTTTTTTGAAAAATTAAACCCACGATTTTTTTAATTTTGTTTTCCAATCAGCAGTATTAAACTAAATAAACGACAGAGTTTGAACAGAAAATAGTTACTTGCGGCGAATACGCGACGAGACGCGCCCTGTGTATACAACGCGGAACGACGACACCGCGGACGCCACTTGTACGAATGCGAGAAACGTGCTACCGAGCGTGTAAAATAGGCATAATAATATTAATGCTAATGCCGTGGTCGGACGGGTGTGGGCACTATTGTTTACTTTATGTACGTCTTATTACTACTACTTGCTTACATATTATTATTATTATTATTATTGTTTTTTATACACAAAAACATAGGTACTCGTTACATTTGTACTGGAATGACCGACGACCGGCACACGTCACCGAGATCGGTTAGAAATTACCGGTAGATGGTAGTTGTAGTACCTACATTGTACATTTGTACATGCACACATTAAAATATTATCTATAGCTACTTAGTAATTAGTTATTATACCTATTATTACGGATTGCTTTTTCTGCAATATGATACGGTACCTATAATTTAAATCTTTTTCGATGACCAATCGACCGTCCATATTTACTATACGAATAATTACATAATATTTTACAGTGTTCATCTTCCATTCCGGAGACATTTCGAGAATATAAAATCATTGATTAATATAGTAGGTATGTTACCTATATAAATCTTTACAATAAATTACAATAATAATTATCAATTAATAATAATCAATTTTAATTTATTGATTAGTTACTAAAAAATATGAATAACTTACTAGCCAATCATAATATAGACCTCAATGGCTCGATAGTCGATCGAAAACAGTTGAGCAATTTGGGAGATTCCTCATAAGCGAATTTCTGTGATTTTTCAATAATTCCTATACCTATTACTTATTATATAGTTATTCTTTATTCGTAGTAGCCTGCAGTAGGTAGATACAACCTGGTTATTATGGAATACAATTTTCATTTTGCGCCAATATTTTACTAATACTTTTGACACCTACAATCGTCAGTCGCCTATAACATATGCATTCACAACAATCGTAACTAATAAAATAAATTATGAATTTTGGAATAATTAACATTGTATTGCCATTACCTATTTATTATTTGTGAAGGCAGATGTTAAAACGCCCGTGCAGTTCAACTCCAAGTGAACCAAACTACCTGACTTAAATTTGGCACAATTTTAATTACAATTATGCTTCTGAAATAGGTACCTATGTTTAATTTGTTTTTATCATTCAATATTACTTATTTTGCTTTCTTTTGTTTGCAATTATCATAATATCATTATACAATTTATTCTAAACTATACACTTAAAAATGTAAAACAACTATGTTCAATTATATTAAATATGAAAACACAATAACCTACCACAAATTAGTAACCACTGCTTGCGGAAACACTACAGAATGAAGTTAATATAACATACCATTATTGATCACAATAATGCGGAACTGGATGATAGATTGATAATTTATGTCAATAAACAAAATTATAATAATGATAAATAAATAAAATAATTATGATCACGTTAATAATAATGAGTTGTACACTAGTAACTACAATTCATCAGATGTAATTTAAACACGTTGGTATCTTATTTAATGAAATCTTACGAAAACAAAACTAATAAAATCGTACCATCCGCCACTCCTTCCGACTCAATAAATATTGTTAGAAATATAAAAATATAAAAAATATGGGAGCTCCGTTTCCATGTGCACCTGCCCACCCACTCTCACAAAAAAAAAAAAATGAATGCGACAAATGTATTAGTTTTAAATTGTAATAAATATATCTTTGTCTTTTCTTAAAGTAGGTATTGTTAGTTTATTTTCTGTGTTGTAATATTATATTTAAAATAATCAAATTATAAATATGAAGTACAAAAATGTAAAAAGGGTAATACATTAATAATATATAAGTATAAATATGATCTTTAACTTAGATGGTAGT
>NC_042494.1:105646513-105648264 GCF_005508785.2 Acyrthosiphon pisum
TATATTCAATCTTCCTAGAGTTTTTAGCAAGGAGCTAACTGATCAGTTAACCATTATCAGTTAAAATATTAAGTAGGTAACCATAGACGATTAGACGAAAGGTAGTTAATGACAATTTGACGACAGATCTACAACTAACTAAACAACAATAGCAACTTGAAATTATATCAAATTATACTCCAAATAACATGCCCGCATTTTTTCACCAATTAAATCGAACATAAACGGATAATAATTTTATTATTATTTGAATATTAAATTTATTACAAAGAAATGAATTCAATATTTATTGGCAATTGAAAGCTTATCAATTAACAGGCCGGCGGGGTGTTGATCTGTAACGGCGAACATGTAAAATAACATAGAAATGATACACAGCGTCCCCGTTACATCTTATCCATTTCAATCGCCAATAAATAAACCTGCCATAAAATAATTCGGAAAATATAAATTATTGTCAACACAGTTTAGCCAACTTTGAATTGTTCAAAACTATAAGATTTAAAAAAAAAATTATATTGGGCTCAATGTAAAAAAAAAAATCACAAACGTTATTTGCAATTTTTTTACGTTACAAATACGTTTATTGTTTATTTTTAATCATGAATTATGATATATTAATGATATATTATGTTTAATGTTATTCAATTTTTTTCGTTTTTCGTTTATTGATTTCGCTTATGTTTTTTCATTTTTTTTCCGTTATAGCGTTATAAATTATAACGTTATAATAACGTTTTGAAGCTCTGTAATTATTTCTGCCAAAATTCAAAATTTTTTGAATCGTTTATACATTCAATTAGTAAAGTAAGTTGTTACCTTTCAAAATATGTGTGTATTGAATCTTTATTTCCACATGATTTTGAATAGATATAAATATAGAAAGAAAAGAAATATGTTACAATTGTACCCGATACAGGGTACAATTGTAACAGCACTAGGGACAGATGTAACATACATGATTTTTACTTTTTTATATTATTGTAAGACATATAAAATATAACAGTTACATTTAAATTAAATAAAACATAACTTTGGTAAACAGATCACCTTAAATAGTAGTATAATTTTTGACTTTTAAATTGTTAAAACAATTATAGCATAATAACTTTTAATTAAAATAAAATATAACTTTGATAAACAGATTATCTCAAATAACAAATTGTTATATAACTTTTTACTTTTAAATTATTAAATATGTATAGTATAATATGATTTGAATAACATAAAATAATTTCATTTAAATAAATTAAAATAAAATAGGTGCAACAGTGTATCACTGAAGGCGACTGTTACATTTTTACCCCTTCAATATTTTTGTAAATACTTAAGTATTAGAAAAAATACAGACTAGTTAGAGTGTTAAGACCTGAACCAAAAAAAACTACACTACTTTTGGTGTATATCAAAATAACTATAGCCAAACATATAATTGAAATTATGTACTCAAATAAAAAAGTAAGTGTATGATTTTTATTTACAATCTGTTATCAAAAACACATTTAATTTTTTTTTCCAAAAAGTTACCTTGTTATCATAATTTTGATAAGGAAACATCGATTGTTATACAGATGGCCAACTGCTAAATTTGTTTGAGATTTTTATATTGATTATTGAATAACTTATTGCCCGTGTTACAATTGTAGCATGTTACAATTGTACCCAGTCTCCCCTACAGTAAATAGAAGTATACATTCGATAAACAAGAAATGTGTATTTCTACAACCTAATATTGTTATTGTATTTTTTTA
>NC_042494.1:105650730-105651693 GCF_005508785.2 Acyrthosiphon pisum
TTTAAGTTAAAATAACCTTTAATTGAGAGAAAGAAAAAATATATTCGAAGAGATATAATAGAATAATAGAATTATAAATTAACGCTATTAACGCGACTTTTTCATTTTTTAGTCCCAGCAAAACCCCATTTTTTCAAACACTAGTTTTAGGTAAATATTCAGATTTTTCCTTAATTCTATATTCTGTTTTTCTCAATTATCTTAAATGGTATAATATAGTACCTACTGTAAATATTTGAACACTCAAAGTATCAACGTATTCTTAATTTCTACTAGCAACTGCCCTCAAAGTTGATGATAAAGCATTTTTACTACTCCGTAAGGTTAGGTTAGAGTCTAACCTATTTTTAGATTCTGAGTGGAACGGTGAATGTATTGATTTTACAATGATGTGTGTTTTTTTTTTTATTTTTTTTTTTATTTTTGTGTCTGTCATCACGTTTTAGGACAGTAAAAGTGCTTGGATTTTCTTCAACAGTACTTTTTCTGATAGGAAAGTGAATCTAGTTGGTACTTTGGGGGGTCAAAAGTAAAATTTTTCCAATAGTTTTCAAACGCGCCGTGAAAAACAAAAGAAAAATTAAGGAAAAACGGGAATTTTTACGCAAAATCTGTTTTCGAGAAAATTGATTTTGGTTTTTGGTGTAACTCTAAAACAAATGACCGTAGATATATGAAATTTTCACAGGTTGTTTATATTTGCATTTTCTATACACGGTAAAATTTTGAAAATATTTTGATTTATTTTGAGCTCTTTACGGACATTTTCATTTTCCATTTTTTTTTAGTTTTTTTTCTAAAAATATCAATAAAATTTTATTTGTTGGATAAAAAAGCTTGAAAATTTAATAGAAGGCTCCTAGTATATTGTTTCAAAGACAGATGAAAAATATTAAAAATCGTTAGTCACAGTTTTTTTTTTATAAGCATTTAAAGTTCAAAAAATGACAAAATATGGAAAAA
>NC_042494.1:105651743-105653639 GCF_005508785.2 Acyrthosiphon pisum
TGACAGCCCTCTTAAAGTACTACCTACATAGTACTCGGTACTTAATTAGTAACAAAGAAAACATAATACAATTTTTTTGATAAACCGTAAATTACTAATCATCAATGAATATATTATTATTCCATAACTCATTAAAAGTAAATTGCTTTAACATTTAAAATTATAGTTTTAGTATAGAAATTAAATGCAAAAAAAAATTTAAAACATAACACAATGAAATTATATTTACAAAAAAAAAACTTAAATTTACAATGATAAATATATTTTTAATGGTCCCTACTGTAAATATTTCACAGTTTTTGAATGCAGTTTTGTTGAATGTTGAAATATTATTTTTCATAATCAATAGTTAAGTTTTTAACTTTAAAATTATTTATTTTTATTAATAAATTTATAACTAACTATATATTGTTCATTTAAAGATAACTTATTCTAAGCATATGAAATAATTAAAGGAATACACATAGGTAAGTATATTAAATAAAACAAACAATTAGCTATATTTTTTTCATCATAAATTCTTGTAAGATATTATATAATATAATTATCATCCATTATCACTTTACAATGCATGATCACATTGTGTGTTATAAGTATTATAACATACTATTTTTGTATAACATTTTATAGATCACTATTATATAAATTTGTAAATCAACAAATATTCTATAAGGTAAAACTAAATTGAATAAAATTACATTATATGTTCACAAAAGTATTGCATTGATTTAAAATATAAATTGTATACTGATTAGTGTTTAATCGTCCCTTACATTTTGATTTCCGGTAGATGTGATCACAGTGGTCAGCATGTCTCTAGATCCCAATTGTTCCATCGATTGCCCATTACTAATACAATTAAAAATAAAAATCTTAGTTTTAAAACAAAACTAATTAGCATATTTAAAATATGTAATGTTTTATACTATACATGTATAGTAGGGGAGACTGGGTACAATTGTAACATTTTTCATAAAATTATTTATTTCCAGGGCTTAAATTCTAAAATAAAATATCGTTTTTCCGTTTTTGGGTATTTAAACGTTATACAATTTTAGTGTTTAACGTTATTGTACTTTATAACGTTATACAATTTTAATGTTTAACGTTATTTTACGTTGAAACGTTATTTGATTTTATTATTTTAATTTTTCGTTTTTGTTAAACGTTATAATTTAAAAATAAATAAGGAATTGTTTTTTTTTTATAATAAATTCTACTGTTATTTATGCCATAATTATCCACACTGTTATTTAAGAATTATGAAATTAGTAGGATTTGTTGGCCAGGTTACATTACCTATATTCAATCTTCCTAGAGTTTTTAGCAAGGAGCTAACTGATCAGTTAACCATTATCAGTTAAAATATTAAGTAGGTATACACCATAGACGATTAGACGAAAGGTAGTTAATGACAATTTGACGACAGATCTACAACTAACTAAACAACAATAGCAACTTGAAATTATATCAAATTATACTCCAAATAACATGCCCGCATTTTTTCACCAATTAAATCGAACATAAACGGATAATAATTTTATTATTATTTGAATATTAAATTTATTACAAAGAAATGAATTCAATATTTATTGGCAATTGAAAGCTTATCAATTAACAGGCCGGCGGGGTGTTGATCTGTAACGGCGAACATGTAAAATAACATAGAAATGATACACAGCGTCCCCGTTACATCTTATCCATTTCAATCGCCAATAAATAAACCTGCCATAAAATAATTCGGAAAATATAAATTATTGTCAACACAGTTTAGCCAACTTTGAATTGTTCAAAACTATAAGATTTAAAAAAAAAATTATATTGGGCTCAATGTAAAAAAAAAAATCACAAACGTTATTTGCAATTTTTTTACGTTACAAATACGTTTATTGTTTA
>NC_042494.1:105654465-105658573 GCF_005508785.2 Acyrthosiphon pisum
AGGAAACATCGATTGTTATACAGATGGCCAACTGCTAAATTTGTTTGAGATTTTTATATTGATTATTGAATAACTTATTGCCCGTGTTACAATTGTACCATGTTACAATTGTATCCAGTCTCCTCTACTTACTACTTTGAAAAATTAATTCACTTCAAGTCTTCTTTATTTTAGTTTTATTTTAAGAATACACTTGCAGTAAAATAAATGATATGGATGAGAAAAATGAATTTTTAATATAGATACATTTCAAGCAGAATGTTTAAATACAGTACAAATTTACAACACAAACCATCAAATATACATAGCTGATACGATGTAAGTATAGAGTTGGCACTTGTCTCATTCATATATATATTCCTCGCTTATCTTAGATGCTAAATTAGGTACCTTTAAGTACTAAATTTGATAAATCGATTTTTTGGAGCATTTGAGGTATAGTTCTTAATTTCAGTCAAAATATATTTTGCATACAACTTACAATATTCCAAATTTGATAAGTAAAATCAAACTTGTGTAGAGAATGTCTTAAAAATATTTAAATTTATTTACTTAGGCAGATGACGGTTAAGGTTTGTTGGTGGTGGGGGTAATGAAGGGATGTGAATTTGAGAGCCGTGAGGCAGGAAGTGTTCTTGTGATGTCATCACAGCTGTATCGTAAGTAAGATGTCCGTGTTGATGTTTGTTATCCGAAGAATTAGTAAACAAGTGAGGAAGTAGGAGTTTGGTTGTAACTTCTCCTACAACATAAAAGTCATATTTATTATTATTATTATTATAATTATTGCATACAAGTGGAAAATAATTCATATTAATAATAATTTCTAAAAATTTAATAAATGCTTAATTACTATTTATCAAACTAATATATTAAAGTTAAGTAACTATTTACTATTGTATATATTGGATATTAATTGGAATATAAAACAAAATATAAATAATATAAAAAGCGCCTTGAAAAAATGTAAACGCAACTTATTCTACAAACACAAAATAATGATTAATTTTTCCGAGTAGTATTTACTTAACCGTAATTCCAGTGGTTATATTATTCGTGTATATTATAATTTTTTTAACTAAAAAATGTTATGTTTATTTTATAGAATTTATTATTTAATTAAAGCTTTATAATATAATATTATATTTTGTATTCAAAACCAATTATTTAATTATATTTTAAATTAATAATATAAATGATTTCAGCTTTAAAAACGAACGCTTAGTATAATAATTTATTTTAGATAGTAATTAATCCGATCATAATATTATTACTGAGTTTTTAACTTTACTATACCTAATAGTATAACTATACATTTATTAAACAATTATTTTTACGAATTAAAGTAGGTAATTTTTAATTGTAATACATTTATGCATTTTAATATTATTTAATTATTTATTTAAAACTTCACAGCACAACAAATAATAATAACTAAATATTTTCATTATTAAGTCAAATAATCAAACCATGTAAATTATTATAATTCGTATTTCGTAGCTTATAAAGTAAAGTTCCTCAGATTGAGTGAAATTGATTTATATTAATTATTATATGCTGATTTGTTTTTTTAAATAAATGTGTTTGAACATATTATAACGTTTATAAATAATAATAAAATAATGTATCATACAATGCTTTGATAATTGATATTGTCCACTATTGCTCATAAAACATTCGATTAAGAACGAATAAATATTAAGTATACACTTTAACTATGTGCTCGAGCAAGTGCTTTTTCATAATTTATTTTATTTTATTTTTATCGTCCATTACCTAGCTATTATCATTGAGTTGTATAATGAACTGAAAACTCGATGATTATGAAAAAACACAATGTTTTTAAACTATGTATGACAAACTCTACGATGATTATGCAACAGGCATTTGTACAGCCATATTTACGGCAATACTTAATCATTCAAGGTAAAAAGTAAATCGATTTTAAACTTTAGTGTTCAGTGAAAGATGTATAGAACGTGCAGTGCACGTTGGATACTACAATGTGTCAAAACTCGGCTCACTGTTATTATTATATAGTTGATTTTTTTATGTCACCGTGTTTACCGCCGCCACGAGATCGTTAAAACATTTTTCCTTATCAGTTGTACACCTCCAACTCTTTGTGCACTTCACCTCTTATTCCCTTATGCAAACACTGCAATATTGACATACTCGCTGATAAGGCCGTAAATCCCATGCGCGCGGGTCGTGCCTCTCACTACCACCGAACCTCCCCCAAATGCACACAACATATTTTTCACCGAAAAAATAAAACAAAAGCCGTTGCGACACAAATAGGTACCAATATAATATAATATATTATTATAATATTGTATAGTACATTGTATATCGGGTCGATTTAATATTATTGTTATTATACCTTTCTCTTTGGACGACGACGAGTTTTGGGCGAAACCACCGATGGACGGGTTCTTTGGTTTCCTCTTTCTAGTTTGTATGCCGTCTTTCTTCATCGTCAACGGCCTATTGACCTGAAATCACCCATGAGACAATGTTTATTTTCAAACCCTAGTTAGTCATCTGGGTTTCCTAGTTAATATTGACACAAACCGCACACAACAGCCATCCGGTACAAGTATAATATGGCGTGGGTACACCGTACACGGTTGTGCGTGCGAGTGTGTGTGTTGTGTGTGTGCGCGCGCGCGCGTCTATGACGGAGGAAAAGGTTTCGCTCTCTGCGGATATTTACACACCGGGTGACGCGATATGAGCCAAAATAGGAGCCTCTGACGAATTAAAAGTAATTATATTGTTCGAAATACGAGTGAAGAGTAGTTTACGCCTGCCGACATTAAACGGCGCTGGTTTTAGCTGATGTTTAGCCCGCGAGGAAATGTTTGAAACGTTTTATACTTTTATTACTACACCGCTGCGCAGGAACAGTAGGCGGTACACACCCGGTCTGGTCCGAGAATATTCTTTTCGTTTTTTTCCTCTTATACTACATAAATGTTTATTGTTTACGACGGACGAAAGTAAAAGCCGGTTAGGAAAGACTGAGACACGACTGCGGGTCGACGACAATATTATTTAGAAAATACGAAAGAGCAAACAGATAATAGCCGTGTGGTATAGTATATTATATATTGGGTCCGTGGGAACTGGGAATCGAGAATAGTGCCATGTATATTGTATATGATATACCGATCGCGGAAATTTAAATAATATCTACGAGTTGTTAAACAATAACCGAAAATCGAGATAAGTAAAACAAACCTTTGGATACGTTTTAGAAAACGTTTGTAAATTGTATTAGGAGGACACGTTCAAACCCCCAACTATTGACAAATAAGTAATAACCGAATCGTATATAATATTATTTTATTATACATATCCACACTCGTCGGGATAATATTTACGCGTGAAAATGAAATTCGAAAGGTAGACAATAATGATATCGACCGACCTTTACCTATAATCACGCACACACACACACACACACACCAATAGAATGAAAAAACAGTTCTGACTTAGGCTACGACTTTGCGAGCGAACAAAACTCATAACATATATTATATTATAATATTATATACTACCTATTACGACTATTAATGTCGACTAATGTGTAAAATATGACGACGCGTACCTACACGTCGAATAGGTATCGACGTCGTATAATAATAAAGAACATATATACATATCAATACATATCGTACTCGCGACGATCGTTTATGAACAATAGCTTACGTTGTGCAATTTGAAATAGAGACCGCAAGCGTTACACACTGGTTCTCCGTTGTTGTTTCGTCTCCACAGAGTCGTCGTATTTGTCGAGCAGTTAGCACAGGCCACTCCAGAACGTTTGTTCCCCGTTTGCTGGAACGCGTCAAACAATAAAATATGAAACCATTATATTATAGACGACACAGTGACCATAATACAAATTATTATTATTGATGTTATCGTCGTGTAATTTTATTATTTAAGGGGATTCGAAGCGGTGATTTCTTGTATTTGTCTAAACACACGTGGAAACATAGGAAAAATAGCTATATCGCCTGACAAAAATTAGGTACTTCTAGTTGCTTAATTTAAAAAAATGTAAAGATGTTTGAATTGGTATACAAGTTTAATTTGCATC
>NC_042494.1:105658885-105711309 GCF_005508785.2 Acyrthosiphon pisum
ATAGCTATTTTTCCTATGTTCCACGTGTGTTAGACAAAGATAGAAAATCACCGCTTCCAATCCCCTTAATATTTATGAATTAACTATATATCATATTATATATATACACGCACTTAACATATCGATATAGTAAGTATATAATATTATTATTATTACGACCGCGATCTCTGTATAGCCGCAGACCGCTGCAGTCAGCTGCACACGATCGAAACATTTTTTGTTAAGGGTATGCACTGTATATTAATAACATAATATAATAATATATCGTTGTTGGTTTATTACTCATTGTTAAGTGGTCGTTATTGTCCTCGACATTGATCCATAGACAATGACACTATGTGCTCGGGGAGATTCAATCGGTCAATACCGTTCGAACGATTATCGACATAATATTATACGACTTCGAACGATTTGACATTTGATATTGTTTGCTTTCAATTACAGTACCAAACTAGTAACTACTATAATTTATGTCATTAGTATAATTAGTATAATCACCCAATTATTACTAAAGAAAAAACAAATTAACCGATGATCATTTTTTTCTCCAAACATTTGATGTATGCCCAAAAATATCTATATTACTATAACTACTATGATTATTAAAACCGACTAATCGTATATTGGTATAAGTTATAAGGCGGAAAAGTGTTAACTATTTGATTTGAATGGTTTCTGATTTAGGCAAGTATAGAAAATCAAGACACTCAGTGTGCCTGTACGTTTTATAATATGTCAATATGTCATTCGACTAAACTAATTTCTAATACTTAGAACTACATACAAACATGAATTAAGTATCGGTCTAAGGATCGTTATACCCACGGATAAATTATGCGATTAAAAATTTGACTTTTAAACTCGATTAGCGTTTTATCTGTCCGTATCTTTTTCCGCGGTACGTTAATTTTATGTAGTCCTAAGACCTAAATCGTCCAATCGTAACGGTATATTATTATACACATATTATACACGGCCCGACTATTAATCAACTAATGGTTCACAATATACTACATAGTATAATATTATTGCATATACCGGTTACAAGTATATACATTATACAGTATACTACATAATATACCGGCATAATAATAATACATTAATATTATAATATTATACGTTTAGTCATAATCGGTTTGTCGTGTCGCATCATACCTGGGTGGTTTTCTTCTGCGCAGACCTGACCGGCGGCCGATTCACTCCGTTGATCCTGTTGTACAAGCCGCACGCGTTGCACAGATGGTGGCCCGTGCCGTCCCTCCGCCACAGGGGCGTCACGTTGGCCGCGCAATTCACGCATTCCTTCATGTCCACGTTCAGGATACCGTCTGCGAAAACCAAAACAAACGACAATCGTAAACGCGTGTTTCATATTGCACTCTGGTGTCACAACTATATATAACACTTTAAGGAGCCCCGGGGAAAAAGTGTGATGAATTATTATATTATACAATTATCTTAAATCCACATAATATTAAGTCGCATAAAGTAAACTTTGAATTATTATGTATTTCCAAATGTGTAAATGTATAATATAATACCCATTTGACAGGGCCCATTAACCCACGCCCTCGCCACGATGTGATTACAGCACAAAATTATTTAATAACGTTATATACCGACTGAATCGGGCAACTAGGAGAGCGACTTAGCCCTCTGAAAAGATTTAGCCCCCCCCCCCCCCCAAAAAAAAAAAAATATCCCTTATTGATTTTGATATAAGCCCTCCTGTGGGTTATTTTAAATAAATAGTTTTGTGAGGTGAGCTCTAGCCCCCCCCAGAATTTTAACCCTAGTTGTGCCTATATGACTGATTGATCGTTAATGCTCTCAATAATATTATCGAAATCGTCGCAGGGTAAACCACCACTTGCGTATACGCACTTTGATCGTAATGTTCGTCGATCCACGACGGTCCGGGGTTGCCGGTCTGGAAAATGGCATATTGCTGAGTCACTTGGATGCTTCCGTCCGACGGTCCAAGTCCGACTTCCTGAATTTGCAGCGCATTGGCTGCTGCCAGAGTCTCGTTTGCCGCCGTCGTGAAATCAGCTACTTGTTGCTCGTGGGGTCCCCAGAAGTCCGGTTGTCCCTCACCACCACCTCCACCGCCACCGCCACCGTTGACGTCGTCTTGATACTCGGGTTGCTGCTGCTGTTGTTGTTGCAACAGGGTCTGTTGAACGTAACCACCCTTCTGGTGACCGGCTTTTACACCGTAATCTCCACCACCGGCGTGGCTCTCCTTCTCATATATGTTGAATATGTCGGCCACTGGTTGTTCACTTTCGTACGTTTGGTACGTCTGATACGAGTTCTGTTGCTGGTAATTCTGCTGTTGATGTTGTTGTTGTTGTTGTTGTTGTTGTTGTTGTTGTTGTTGTTGTTGTTGTTGTTGTTGTTGTTGTTGTTGCTGCTGCTGCTGCTGCTGCTGCTGCTGCTGCTGCTGCTGCTGCTGCTGTTGATAGACGTCTGTAACCGATTCCAAAGTCACGTAACTGGAATTTGGATCCATTTTACTCTGCTGCTGCTGTTGTTGATGATGTTCGTACTTGATCAGGGGTTGTTCAAAACCACCTCCACTAACACCACCACCATCCTCAGGTGACTGTCCTCGGTACTCCAAATATCTGATACGCTGATATCTCTGATTATGGTTGGGAAATTCAGTGGTGGCAACGTACCCGTGGAACGTCGCCAACTTTTCCATCGGTACTTGTAGATTCACTTCGGTACCGTCTACGTTCCTCCGGAGTCGGATGGCTTCAGCGGGCGGGCTATGGTCTTTTTGGTATTCGGCCGGTGACGCGGCCTCCTCGGGAGTGTGTGCAGCGGACGTGCCGTTTTCGTTGAACCCGTCTATAAGCACCTCCGTCGGTACGCATTCCGTATTATCAGGAGTACAGTTTCTAGATAACCTGAGAAACAAAATAAAAACATTATAAATATGTATACTGAATGTAATCGACATACCAATTGCATACATACAGCATATATATATATATACTATAGTATATACACTATATTATGTATAACATAATATATGCAGGTAATACTGCTGAGTTATAACAAAATCGACTAAACAACAGTTAAACAACGGAATTCCATAATAATTACTATATAATATGTAATACTGTACGGCACTGCGGCCACTACACTTACCCGTCATGTCCAAAGTCTCTCTGTTGTTGCACTTTCAACTGCGACATGGCGTCTGCTGCATTGCTCTCGTTCCTGGTCTGTCCCTCGATGTTAGGCACGGTGGTAATATGACCCGACGTCGTAATGGTCCTGATATGAGCTGGGGCGGGTCTTATCACCCCTCTGGAAGTCCCGTCGCCCTCCATGCCCTTTGACATTAATTTATTAAATTTCAATACATGTTATTATTATATACCCGTGATGCGTTTATTATTATTTATTATGACCATAAATTATAATATAATATAATGTATTAATGTATATAATAATATATAATATGTATATGTGTATCACTTTTGAAGTCGTACGACATTGTGCCCAGGACGTTAGAGAGGAACAAACAACGGTCATTATCGCGCCTGTGGGTCAAACTCGAAAGAAGTGAGAGTGAAGCCGACGTCGACCGCGGCGTCCGGACGACCAGACCGATCAAACACGATATTTTTTACGTCATTGACAACAAAAACGCGCGCACATATTATTATGTTATTATTTATATAAAAAATATAATATTTATATTCCCTACACAAACTCTAAATATACGACTGAAATATTACTACACGTTATGCGAGCGCGCTACACACACACATGTGTACTATGTACATGACACACGACACACATACACACACACACGGCACACACGAACGCAAACGGACTATCGGACTACATATCGGGTTTAGGGACACTACCAGGCCGAGCGACTAGCGTGAGACTGGTATTTTGACTGTGTGCCGCCGCGTCGAGTGCATCTTTTTATCTCGAAACCCGATGAGATAAAACGGGTGCCCCGATATCTTTGTCGCCCGTTCGTTCGATAACATAATAATATTATATACACAATATATTCGGAATAGCCGTTGTCTAATCTTACCCCAACTTTCCTGTCAGAGATATCCCGGTTCGCGTGATAAAGACTACTGCAGCGACACGAAAAGAATAAATAATTTACCTGGGCGCCTATCGTGCCCGACAGTAGCGTTTCGACGACATGATCGTTCGGTGTGCCATTATCGAGCGGAACGTCCGGGAAACAACAACAACAACAAAAACGACAAAATCATATACACCCAAATCGCCGTGGCGAAGAGTTCTACGACGAGACTCGAGTGTGCAGTTATTTACCGCGTTGGTAACGATTTACAACCGGAACCAGGGCGTTACTGCAGGACGTCACGACGAGCGGTGGCGCTTATGCGGTGCGCGTCGGACGGAGGTATATTGTATAATGGTGTTTGGTCGTCGCGCGTTTTGTGCAATCGAAACCGATTTGTCGGCGAGAAAATTAAATAGAACAAAATACAATAATTATGCCCGAACGAGTATATCATCGTAATATTATGCGCAATGACTTGGCGACGATTTCTGTTATCTATCTCCGAGGGGATTATATAAGGTACACATTATACACTTAAGTTTCGTGTTTGCTTTGAGGTTTTTTTTTAGCTTTTCAATTGTACATTTGGAGGCTTATAAAATGTTTTTTATACACCAGCGGATGAACATTGCGTGGTGTGACTATTTGTTTCGTAATCACGTTGTGCAGGTACTTCGAATCTATATTAATTTCGTTTTAAGTGCCACTGCAGCGTTAAGCGTCTTTGAATAACTATATAGATGATTCAACACCGAATATATAATAACATAACCGACTGTAAAGAAGAACTACACTACATAGGTTAGACACTTAATTTGAAGAAAAAAAACTGTTAGTTATTCCAATAGATATAGGTAACCATACCACACAGGTACCTAACCACAATTTTTAAGAAACTCGAGCTATACAACATTTAATTTTAACGGTAGTAAGTTATATAATTTATAAATATAAAAATTATATAATAGGTTTAGGTTTCACAAAAACAATTTTATCACAATAATTTCCTATATTCACAATTTCAGTATAATATGTTTTCTTCACTTGTCGTTTTTTTTTATACTTATCGGGTTTTTTTTTAATTAAAAATGATATAAAATACATTTGGTTTTTATAAATAGCATCACGCTTAAATTAAAAATATTATATTTTTCTTAAAATTCTCATGTATCATGATTAAAACGTTATGTCCTCGTGACTATCTAACTGGCGTTTAAGTTTAGGACAGGAGTGGTGGTTCAAAAGTATTTTATCTTTGAACATTTTATCTACTACACCCTCTCTATCTTTCTAAACTTTAACGTATATATAATATAATAAGATAACTACGTGGTCAACATTCAGTTATAAAATACCTACATTTAAAAAAATATATATATATATTTGTTAAGAATTATAATTTATCACTTTATATAAGAACATCTGAAATTAATATATACCATTTTATACTACAGACAACAATAAAAATTCGAATTTGTGAAAACCAATTTTTAAACTACTTATAGAAAAACGATAATTTACCAGAAACAAGTAAACTCGGATATATATTAAAAATTATTTAAATAATACATAAGGTTCAAACAAATAATCTGTATTTTATACAAATAATTAACCTAAATTAAGAATAAAATAAAATTTACTATTTAAATTAATTTGTTATTATATTTTACCAAATAAATAATATAATAATAATTCATTTTTTTATTACAATGTATTTAAACATTAACTATGATAGCAATTTACAGTGGTCTGACCAAGTTTGTATCAAACATTAAAAATGCTGAAAACAATTTTGTTTAGGTAGCTTTAATATTATACTCCTAAGTTATAGTTTAGTCCTGGAAATAAACGTTCAAACTACAAATTTGCATGCTGGTTCTTATAATACAACACATTGACGGATGATTTTCCAATACATAAATCTTGCAGAGTCGATGTAAAATGTTAAAAACGTTAAATGTTATATTATAATTGTATTGCAACTCCACGTGCGCTAATTAATATTCATAGTTTTCTATTAACGAAAATTAACTGAACGTTAAATTCCGACGAATGTTATAGCTCAGATAAATGAACTACTCGTGTTTATGTTACCGGGTAATATTATGATTTCGTATAATCAAACATCACCGTGACTAATATTATTTCAACGAGTTCAACGCGAGATCGATCACTAACTTCGAAGAATCTTGCATTTCGTAAATAAAGCATTAATTAACATTAATAATAACTAACAAGTAATAAGACACGAGATGTATTTTTGCCGTACGCTAAAGCACAAACTATAAATACGTTCGAAATATTGTATAGGTACCTAGGTACTTCTGGTGCAACGGGTTTTTCAAGACGACATGACACGGCGTCATCGGAATCCATCGGAAAAAGAAGTCGATAGAAATGTCGTTGTTTTATTAGAATAATAATAATAATAATAAAATTACTTCTAACAAAATATCGTTAATGAGATTCGACTTACCTGTGTTGGAGTACACAGTGTTGGGTTCACGGCACGAGTTTATCGCGACAATATTGTATTCGTGAAATTTATCTTTGGTTTTTTATTTTTTTATCGAACCTGCGATGTGGAACTCTCCGTTAAAACCGATCTGACACTTGACAGGTACGCTCGTGAAAGATAATTGTCTTGTACAGAACTTCTCGCGTTATGTGTTTGGCTCCACCTACGGCGGCGGCGTCCCACTACTGTCGCCCGTGTAACGAGACAAAAAAACAATTCGTACGCGCGCCGTTACAAATCATAACTAGGTAAGATCATAATAATATTTTATAATTTATTGCCATTCTTTATACAAGAACCAATAATCGTACAAATCGTACAAATCGTGCGTGTGCATGTGTGTGCACTTTATACGCACTATATGTCAGTGGAAATACACGAATACACATTAGCTGTCCGTACATAATATACATTATAGTATTATACATAATATAATATATACATTATACATAATATGTTACATTATGGCGGCATATTTTACTTTTTTGAAGTGGGCGCATATTTATTATAACACAGATTTACTTTTCAAAAACGGTTTTTTTCTTATTAATAATATGTATAGATAATTTATATTCACGTATTAGTCACGTATTGCTCTAACCGGCGCGGCAGCGCGCTAGCAATGAGCGCGCGTTCGGGTAAATAATAATCATTGATCTTCACTCTACATTGTACAATATTATAAGTATAACATAATAATATTTAGATAATATTGTGTAGTCTACGAAATAATACGAAGAAGAAAACGCCGAAATCCAGATTAGTATTATTCTACCATTATTATAAAGTATTCGATTCGCTGTTGTCTCCCCGGACACGACAGACTAGCCGCCCAGCTGAATGACGATCGACAAAAAAGATCACGAGGATTAATTCGACCATTAATCGTGCCCAAGGACAACAATGGAGCGACTATGTGTGGGTATTTCGGTGGTTCAGTATAATATATTATGTCCGTAGCGCGTACGTTTATCGTTGATGTATTATATAATATCATATCCTTAACTTTGTCCAAACCCTGTTAACCCAAAGTCCGTACGGAAATTATTATTTTATATAGGGTGATATAATATAATATTATAATATTAGGTACTATATCCGTACGTTCCAATACACTGTACGACGTAACTGCGTAAGTATGGGATGGTATTATTATTATTATTATTGTAATATAGGTAGTTAATCCTCACACTAAAAATGAGTCTACCGATTTGAAACCAAAACGCACAACGGAGTTGTATTGTACAAAATAAAATGATTAGTGAATATAATATAGTCTCGTGCTGAGAGAAGTCTTTTTTCCACGTATAGGATAGGTACATATATGTATATTGTATCCTTCACCTCTATAAATTGGTCTTTGATCGCATGCATAGTGATTGTGATAATATTATAACTGACTATAATAACTAAATACTAATAAATATATACTAGTAGATCAGGAGCTTCTTCATTTGTGGAGGAGGCAGTTACCCCCTCCCATACTTTGTAGCTTATTGTATAGTTAATTTTTCTGTAGCTGAACTGTTGATTTTTGCATTAATATTGATGAAATCTAGAAATTGTGCACCTGCCTATATATATGATTAATGCATATTATATACATAGGCGCAAATTGAGGGGACTTACATTTTAATACATTTATATTATTAAAGATAGGTATGCTTTGTTGACTAAAGGCGATTTCGTACTGCACCTTTATAACATGAACCATGATTTCCGGAAAAAAATAATTTTGAAATGTATAGATATTTTTCAATGTGATGAAGTGATTTAAATATTCATGTATTATAAATGTATTCATGTAATATTCTTATTTGTTCATAGATTAAATGGTAAGTGATAACTGGTTTAACAAATAGGTACCTTAGGTAGGATTTAATTCTGCTCTGGTATATGGAATATAAGATTAAAATACCAAAAATAGGTAACAGTAGTTACATCCTAACCTTAAAAATTGATTACGTCAATTCACTATAGGTAATATATTAAAAATAACTGAGTAAAACTAATTTTCGATTTTTTGATTTTTTTCTTATCTTAAATTATCTATAAAAATAAAAATAAAATTTTGATTCTAGAAAAGTAGTGGTAAAAGGGGTAAAATATGAATTATTCATAATCACAGATAAGATAATAAACCACTCTGATAACTTAAGATAATAGGTGAAGCTAAATCTATCAATTGATTTGCGAATCAAGGATATTATTGTAGGGCATTCTGGACGTTTTGCGTTATTGCTTATTATCAACAAAAAATATTTTTTATAAATCAGAATTTTATAATAGGTATTTATTTATTTATATTATGATGCATACGTTTGTAATTGATAATACCTATGTCTTATTACAGTAACTAACAGAAAGATGACGGAAAATGATGGCTTCATTAATTTCAATAGTATACCAAAGCAATACAGCCAGAGGCGGTTTGAATATATTATACTTGGTGGTGCAAGACAATATATAGACACCCACCCACCCCTTTTCATCATAGAAATTATAAATACGCTTTCAACAATTTCAGCTACGATTATCATTTATCAAATTTCAATGATTAGGTACTTCATTACTTTATTAAACATAAAAATTAAACATTGCGGTAAGCACATACTCAATCAAAACCGAAACCTAATATTGGTGGTGCAGTGCACCAAAAACAGTATACTCAAACCGCCTCTGAATACAGCTGCAGTCAGAAATCTAGTTTATAATCTATATATTTGTGTTTAAAATAGATTCACGAATTTTATGTTATCTAATGTCATAACATACCTAATAATTACTTAAATTAATTCAATACATTCATTAATAATGTTCTAATTCTAATGTTAAATTAATTTTTTAATACTCAGTGTTCGTTTATTATACTAACATTAATATTATGCGAATGAGACATTTTAGCATTTAGTCTATGGACTATGACAGTATTTTTAAGTATTTGAGTAAAACAATTCAAGTACCTACTAACTACTTATATTAATACCAAATGCAATTTTAAATACGTTTTTCCTTGAGTATAAAGTGATGGTATTTAAAATATCTACTTAATGTTTGCATGTAGGTACCTACTGAATATTTTAAATTTTAAATGGTATTTAAAATGTAGTAATAAAATTATTTGTCTTTTTTTTTTACAGTTTAGATGTACCTAAATCATAATGAGTTGGCACCTCCATAAAAATTGGCCAAAGGACGATGTTATTACAACACATGATCTGCTGTTAATATAATATTACCCACATAAAATAATAATATTAATAATATTATGTAAATAATTAGATAGTGGAGACAGAATGCAGGATACCTTGTCAGTCTACATTTTCCCAAATCCTCTATTCAATCTAAATAATATGTGGTTATAATATGACATATGTGCTAAGTGTATGTTATATAATATAAAATAGATGCCTACCTATATATTTTTAAGTGATTATCAAATATAACTTATAAGTCAATAGAACCCAACAGGTATCTGGGTACCTATTGTACTATGATACAATTTCGGTTTTTAAAAATATTTTTTTTTAGGTTCAGTAAACGTGCGCATATGAAATCATACATTGAAAATATCCTATACGACATAATATCTGATGAAAAATGAATGGGAACAATTAATCACGTATCTAAATATGATTAGTTAATACAGTGACTATATCACAATTGTATTGCTTTAAGTAAATATAAAAATATATATTAATTACAATATTTTATTATAATATTAAATATTAAATATAATATAATATACATTATCCAGTGTTTAACAGAGGCGTATTTGAGGTACATTACATGGGCATTCCTCCCACCCATGACAGTGTTTTTTCTAAATGATCGTGCATGTGGTACCTAGATATAAATATACAACTTATTTAAGCTTTTTAAAAGTCATATTAAGAAATGTAGAATGTATAGGTATAACTAAACGTGAAACATTTTTAACTGTCTTTAAACGGAAACTGCAATTATAGCTATGTATTCCTATAATTGGTATTAAAAGTTTAAAGCAATATTATAAAATGAAAGAATAACATTAAAAAAAAACAATTTTCCTCTGAAATTTTTACTCAAATATGTCACCTGCAGGTGATTATATTATTATATTAAAGAATATCGAAGTAGAAGAGTTTTCGTCAAAATGTATAAAATAGAAAAATATTAACATAATATGATTACATATTATTATAACATGCGACATACAAAAGCAGACGAGTGCGAGAGGATGTGTAACCGTCATTGATTACTTGTATTCATATATAATCATACCCACCGCATTTACCAAACAAAATCGTAGGACGTTCTAAATAATCAACTGAGATAGGTATCGGAAATACGTATAACAGTGTTTGGTGCATCCGAATAAAAAATGATAAATTATTGATGTTAAAAAATACAAATTAATTTGGAATATTATGAGGAAAACAGAAAATAATGCACTATGGCTTATAATAGTCTATCGCAGCAAATATTATATACAAATAGTTATGACGAATGCTAATTAGATGCCAATATTCATACAGGATATATATCATATTATCTTGGTATATCATCGATACGTAATAATGGTATTACAATAATGTATAGTACATACCAAAATAGCAAATACCAATAATCAATATATTATATACCACACAGAATGAACAGTATTATGACAGTAGGTAACAAAAAACAATATAATACTTAAAACAACATTGGATCGTAATTTAGATAATTATTTACATTACTACACTGTTTAGTGATCAGAAAAACGTTTATTTGAGTACTTACCTACCTACGTCACAATACCGTATAAAAAATCGTCTGCCGTAGCCCGTAAGCGTATACTGCAGGGGAACGAACTTCAGAGGTTTTCGATAAGAATCCGAAAATATTTTACCATTTAGATCGAAACTAATAATTGACTGTCTGGTGTATTACAACACGATTAATGTCGACCAGCGCCGTCCAGACAGAGCTAATGACTTACAATAATTACAAGTATGCGACATTTTTTATTCAAGAACTCAAAAAACCATCAATTTATATATAATCAAGTTTTTATGGCATGGCCGTGGACGCCAGGCATACTTATTCATACATTTTTTTTTTTTGAGGGGGAGGGGGCTGATATTTTAGAAGAGTTAAATAGAATTAAAATTATATGGAATAGGTTATATATTGTCACATGATAAACTACGGTAAATAAATTATGTCGCAATTATGATATTATTATATCCAATAGGTATATTATTTTATAATAATAACAAAATAAAAATTGAAGTTAAATGGTTGTTAACAAATTAATGTGTAATGAATTATATTGTTCTCAATAATGTTATGACTGTTATATTGTAGTATTTAATCCTATTGAGCTATTTTTTTAATCAAATTTGTACAATCAAATGACCAAAAATATTTAAACTTGCATCAGTTATTGATATCTAGTTATAAGTCAATTTTCAAGGGGGGAGCTTTTAATTTGCGGGAAGTGTATATCTAAAGTCATGTGTAGGTATGTATATTTTTTTAAGCATAATTTTGTGTACCGTACGAGTCCGAAAAAAATTAAAAATAATCGTCAAACAATTGAAAATTTAAGTACTTGCGACAAACGATTATACCTACTACTAACAACTTACCATACAAGTATGCAACACTACCATGGAGTCTGGTGACAAGGGTACATAGGTACCGTCATCGCACTTTTGCTTCGTACGATTTTACGGACGACCGCGATGATTCTGTTCGGAAGTAGGGGTGCGCGATTATTTTTTTTCTTAAATAATCGATTGTTCTTTAAACATTTTATAATAATCGATTAACCGATTATTATTGATTTCTATTTTAATTGTTAATGGAACATACGTGAGTCGATTAATCGATACTTATCGTTACATTTTATCGTATTTCATTAATCTGTGATACTACACACAACAGTGGATTTTTTAATTGTTAACCGATTGGCTGATTAATCGATTACCTATAATTTTTAAAAATAATCGATTAAGATCGATTTATCGATTGGTGTAATCGTGCAACCCTTTTCGGATGCAAGTCCGTCGAAATTAAAATTCACTCTGCCAGACACGGTAAGATCACAACAATTATTATTTTTATTATTGATCCTTACGACGACCGTTTATCATACGAAATAAATGATTTTGGATAGGTATCGCTATATGAAAGTACCGACTTCGCCGCAGCCGGTGGTCGACAATAAAATTATATTATTCGTCATGGTCGGCCGTGTACACAAGAAAAAGCGATTTCTTTCCTTTATCTTTTTTATTTCGATTTGACTACCGCCGCCACACATCTGTTAATCGAGTTGACAACAATATATTGATTGCAACGACGTCATAATATCATACATTTATAACCGTCCGATTTATTACTTAGATTTTTATCGACTAATTTATTGCGAGTTCTACACATATCATAATATTCAATATTTGGTAAATTATATGAAAAATTATATTACAGCCACCCGTTATCGAATTAAAGATATTATCCAATTTCATACATTTAATTAATTGAATTTGTTTTTTGTTTGCCGATGTTTTTTTATCATTTAAAATATTAACAAAATAATTTTACTTAGCATAACAATGACAAGGTTCCATAAAAGTGAAAAATAAAAAAAATTTTGAAATCAAAGCAATAATTTCATAGTCACATAGTTAATTACATATTAAGATTTATTTACTTACAATATTATGTAAATGTTTTATCACTCAAAATAAATGTCGACAAAATATTTACCTACTTATAAATTAAGGTGATAAAATGACTTAAAATGCCTACAATTTAAATACTATAATTTGTTTTAATTAACCAGCAATTTTTATTTAATTAATTTTACATAGTTCTAAACATTTTTTGGTGTAAAAATAAATTGATTGATCACACATGTTTAAATTAGTATTTACGTTGCTCGGAACTATGACTAAATAATTACAATTTTACAACAACAAATATATCTATTATAATAATAATGATTACAAATATTTCGAAATTAACATGCTATAATTTTCGGATTCAGTAAATATTTTTTTTCGATTAAACTATTAACTAATCAAAATATTTCAACAATTTTTCTAATCACAATCTCTAATTGATCATAAACGATGACTTAAAAACAAAAATAATATGTTTCAAGCAACTGATATTAATATTAACAAATTAAGTACATGATATATTATGTACAATAAATTAAGGACTTACAAGAATGTACAATACAGTAAATGCTACTTAACAAATCAGTGTTTTATATAAAGAGATTCAACTAGAACAAAAATAAAATAAAATATTGTACTTGTGATTAAACAAAATTACTTATATGAGCTTATTACAAATTTAATTTTCATAAATTTTGTTTCTTGAACATAATATAAATATATAATATGCAGTCTTTGCTTTTTGAAAATAATATCTCCTAAAATAATGTCTTTGAAAATTGCCTACATTTCAATCAGTAATGTATGTACTATAAATTATAAAATATTGTATTTCGTTAAATAATGTAAATAATAATAATAATATAAATAAAACATAATAATTTTTTCATTTGTTCGTTAACGATAAATAGTTATTATAATAAAATTGAAATCACCAAACAAGGTTGATAACACTAAAGAATAGTCAAGGAAAAATATATTAAATTTTAGGAATTAACTGACATGGTTAGAACACTAGGCCTATCTTTGTTGCCAGTGTTTATGTTATTATTGTTGTTGTTGTTGTTATTATTGTTGTTGTTGGCAGATGCAAGGCTTACTATATGTGGACTGTTGATAGATTCTTGCGATGACTCTGACTTAAGGACGTCATAGTATGCAGGTGTCATATGTGTGGCTGTTTGATACAAGTTGGTATACGCAAGACCCGAACTAGCACTGCCATGATTCAAAACACTACCAGATGTGCGGTGACAGTCACTATAGTTATGTTCAGATGCTAAAAGAAAAAAATTGTATAATCAGTATTTGACATTAGTTTATAACCTTAAGTTAATAATTGACTACTTAGAAATACATAAAGCTATATAACAGGGGTGGCCAAACTGTGGCTCGCGTCATAGACTTTTGCATTTCACATCTTAACGTAACATTAGACGTATATTAACGTATTAGCCAAGATGTAAAAAAAAAAGTCATATAATATATAATAATATGATCTTTTTTTTTTACATCTTGGCTCTTCAATTTTTATTAATATATTTGGTGGCTCGCGAGTCTCTTCTCGCTGACCACCCCTGCTATATAAGAATAACAATAAGTAAAGAAAATACAACTAATCAAAATTTTCATTATAAAAATTAAGGGGATTAAAGAACTAAAAGTACATATGAAATATATTCAATAAAAAAAATCAAAACTTGAGTACCTGAACTCATGTTAATGTTAACATGTTTTAATAAAATAATATTTTTATAATCATGAACATTATCATCAACAGTGTACTGTAAATAACCAGTATAAAAAGATCCTTTTTAGTACCTACTAGTAGTAGTAGTAGTAGAAGTTGTAATAATAATAACTATCATTATTTATTGAGTTCCTACATAGTATATTATGGACTACTGGGAGTGATGTTTAATAATAAATAGTACATTTTGCCGCTATCATATTTTACAGTCATTATTGCGTGGTATTATCTGCAGATTAGTAATAACTGTGTAACTTTTAATGACCAGATTTATAATTAAAATTAAATATTCGTCTTTTATACAATCATAATTCATAACATTAATATAATGACAGTTAATAAAATATTCGACTTACGTATTTCTTGTTTGATTCTCTTAGGTTCCGGTTCTATTTTGGATCCACCTTTGGGCTTGCGCTTCCGTGTCTGAAAATCAAAATTAAATTTTAAAATATTGTAGATAAAAAAAATATGCAGGTATGTATTTTGTGGTTCGAGCTCCTGAATATAGGATTCAACATAAGATAACGCATAAACAGGGCGAGATTAATTTGAGTAATAAGTTGTGATAATGAGTTTGAACAGTCGTATGCCTACTAAAAATAAAAAATAATAATCACCTGGATAGAATCCTTTTTCATTGTAAGTGGTCTCTTAACACCGTGTAACTTAAAGTACAGACCGCATGCGTTACACACAGGTTCACCCACTTGATTTCTGCGCCACAACGACGTGGTGGCTGTTTGACAGTTTGTGCACTGCAATCCTTGACGCCTAGATGCATTTTGCTAAAAAAAATTTTTTTTAATGTTTACCATTAGCCTTACGCATGAGTAACACAGAAGATTTTTTACGCTAGTAATTATAATATGGCTTTGTTGGGAGAATTCAAAACATGCAGCACAAAGCGTCTAGCCATCGGGGAACCCAGACCGGAAGAGCCCGGCGCGATTTCTAGTTTTGTTTATGAATGAACACGCAGATTAATAACCCCGCGTATCAGTGTTGTGACAGATTAGAAAACGGTCATAATAACGTCATAATCTATACAAATGTTTTTAAAGACGTGATAATGTAAGCCGGTGAATTTGATTATTAATAGTAGCACGTGTTACGGGTTAGTGAAACTTTATTATGATTAAAAGTGTACATTTCTACGCCACTGGTATTATAATAATATACAACACCGCCGACCGATATCATAATATAATCTCTAAAGATACTAAATAGTAAATACTGTAAGCTTATAGTGTTTTAAAATACGTACCATTCTTCTTGTGGTTTTCTCTTCTAATCCGCCGGCTCCGGATGACCTTGCAAAACTGGCAGGTACATGATGATATAGAGGACCCTTATAGAAATCTCCAGAACCGGACGAGCTTGGGCCGGAAGCCACTATAACAACAACAAACAAATAAACTATGTTACAATTTACTCTTACTCAATTTTCATTCTTTTTAAACGGTATCAAATTTGAAAGACGACGACCGATCGGCTGGAAGACAGTCACCGGGGAGTTAGTGAGATGTATAACAAAAAAAAAAAAAAGAGAGAATAAAAAATAGTTCACTAAAACGGCTGGTTACCAGGAATTTCTACAAGGGCTCTCGTTTCGATAAGGAGGGGAGAGAAGCTGACCAGAAACGCTGTTAGAACCACTTACCTGGAGAGCTGTAGGTACACGATCCAATAATTACAAGCTATATTATAGGTATTTTTGTTTATGTTATAGGTTATGCCCTACGCGTCTATAATTCTTTGTTTTATTTTTATATTCGAATACACCAAGGCAGACAACAAATAATAATGGCGAACAAAAGCTCATACATGCATATTGTAGATAATTTTACGGAGGTGGCCGCGTGTCATGCGTAGTAAGTGTAGGCGCGCGTATAATACGCATACATTGCAATACATCATAGACTATTATAGGTCTATACCAGTGTTTCTCAACCTGGGGATTGCCAACTCATTATTTAGGGTCACGTATGAATTTAAATTTAACGTTTAATACGTTTTTTTAATTAAAAATAATTATAATATTATATATATTTTATGTTGTGAGTAATATACAATACTTTTATTATTGATTATTAATAAAAATCTATATTCTATGCGAGTATATAAAAAAAATGTATGCTGAGGAGGTCGCTAAAAAATTGAAATTCAAAAAGTAGTAATAGTATAAAAATAGTAAAACGGTTGAGAAACACTGGTTTATACTATATTAACATTATTATTATACGCAAACGTACTACACAGACGTACACGCACGAACAAAACCGCAAAGGATTTTTTTTTGTCATCACTAACCAGCCGTTTGGGTTGTTTTACTAAAGGCCTGTTTATGCCGTTCATCTTGTTGTAAAGTCCACACGCGTTGCACAAGTAATGACCGGTGCCGTCACGCCTCCACAAGGGTGTGGAAACCGCTCCGCAATTCACGCACTCGCGACCCTCGCAAAATATTTCCATCTCGTCGACTGTATAATATATTATTATTTATATTTAATATATATGTACATACACAAACAAAATACAACACGATGTGAACACGTATACAGCAATCGAATGCACCCTATTTATTGTATAGGTACTATTAAGAGGGGTGGTGGTGTACGATAAGGGGAGAAGGCGTGCCTAGTCGTGTCAAGTATACATATTCGAGACGCCTATTACGCGTGGGGAGAGTTTACTCGTTTAACGATGGATACTCCCACCCCATATAAAGGCCGCATAATAATATACGCACGGACCACGATGCGTTGGAATACAGTCAAACGGGAGCTTGTTTTTAATTAGTTTATTGTTTATTCGATTTTCATAATATACGGTGCTGCACTACCTTACAATCACGACAAACACATTTCGTTTAAGTAGAGACTAGAGATGAATCGGTTTTAAAGGAGAAGACAGATTACTAAAGGTTGTATTTTTGTGTATGAAACATTTAATCATGTTTTGTTTTTATGGCCTACATAATAATATAATATACATATATCGAATTTAAAATAAAATACAGCAGAGAACAAAACACGAAATAACGTGGTTTTGGAGAAACGGTCATAAACTTGAAACCAACATATGGGTTCCGAATAAATATATGCTAATCGATATCCCGGAGTGTCGTCTTCATCACACTTGCAGAGGGTTTTAGCGCCGCAACGAACGCACACATTAGCGAGTGGGTGATTCGATAAATATTTGACGAGGTGGTCCAAAGTCAAATATTAAAAAGGGCAACAAAAAAAGGTCTATTAGAGGATTTAATATTTAAGGCCCGATATTATTTTACTGTCACTCGTCCCACCCCAACCGTGTCATATACACCACCGCCCACCGAGGTCAACAAGCCGTGTCAACGTCAACAATCGTCCTGTATAGCTCGTGACACGACCCTTCGCTGGCGGTGAACCGATAAACAGCAATATCGTATCGGTGGATTGATTACAATCGAGAAGGACCGTCAACTACCCGTCACCCGTTGGTCGTCCTGCGGAGTTATCTAAGGGCAACATGTGTAGACACAAATAGACGGGCGGTGATGGTGTCAATAACGAGGGAAAGACAAAACAACTCAAAACGCGCGCCACCGTAAATTACTTGAAAATAATATAACACTAAAATAATAATAATTTATTTTTAGAGATTTTCATACATTTTTTAAAAATCAACACCACTAAGCGAATTTGCGGAATAAATACTTTTGGCAAATAATCAAAATTATATACCTAATTTACCTATATTTAATATAAATACATTTTTGACAGTCTGTTGTACAACACAAGCCGGTCAGGCGAGCCTGAAATGTGCGTACGAATCACTAAACGTGACATTAGCCACGTTCGATTAGTACTACAACAATTAAAAATGGCACGCAATTGCGATTAACACACGTAAGAAGAAATAACTAACTGTGTATATATAATATAACATAATATATACACATTTTTTTTTGTGTGCGTTTTAATACGATTGCTACAATTATATAGTACTTACACACTATATTATGTGTTATTTTAGAAGGGCATTTAGTGTATAGTGCGGAGGCTATTGATCCTGCTCGGTGCATGTATAATTTTTTCGTTTCCAACATGGCCGTTGCTGATAACGAGCTTCCGTTTTCCGCGTGTAATTCGGGCTCTGGTGTATAATGGTTATCGAGGGAGCAACACAATTCGTGATAATACAGTGTGGAAAAAATACAAAAAAAAAATTAACGGAAAACGCGTACATTACGATGATAACAAAACGGTGACTTAACCTAGTTTTTTTTTTTTTTTTTAAATATTTATTGTCCGCTTGTTATTATATTTATATGGATTATCGTATATTGGAAAGAGAGAAATTAAATAATACAATTAGTGTATACGACCGAGTGCGAGGAAACGGCACCGATTGTTGAATATCTAGAGCACAATTTACAATACTGGAAACGTTAACGATTTCGTTAGTGACAAACACCACCACAACGGGTACACTATTAGATTTACAATTCGAAAAAACAATATCATTCCGAGTAAACACTGCAGTATATTATACTGTTGTGTTGCGTATAATATATATAAATGAGACTTAACGACGTCAACATGTATATTATAATATGTGTTTGTACACTACAGTTCATTTGATTATAATATGAAAAGATAAATCCTGACGAGTCAATCTGGCATCAATAGGTTAAAAAATAAATAATGTCAACAGGCGATCGGTTTGTTAAGAGCTGGTATTTTAAAATTTTTTTTTTCCGTCAACTGGTACATTTATTAAGAAAATATGAATACAACGGCGTAATTGTAGCGTATATAAATATTAAGTATATCTGTCAGATTCGGAGCCGTGCATGTATGGAATCTGTATGCGATCAAATTAAAAGATAAATATTACTTATATAGTTATATACTTTTAAGTTATATATGATGTATAATAGCGCGGCACAAGACGGTCTGTCCAGTCGGGTATTTAAGTAGCACCGTCGGTGGTTTTGGTCGGGTCAAGTTTACCCGACCTCGAACACACGTTTTTATCACCAGCCGACGAACATTAATCAAAGACAAGGGATGCACGATATTTGGACAAGAAGACGTGAAAGACACACACGTCGCATAATATATTGGCATGCACGACATTCACCCCCATGAGGGAATTGTGTACGTGTGTGAGAGAAGCGTATAATCAATATTTACGAGTATTTACAAAGTATTATAATATTAATATATATAGTGTTGTATTGATATTAAAAAAAAGGCAAAGGGCAAACGGCGAGTTCGCGAACACGTGTTACTTGTACGATACGACCACCATCGCTGTACACGATAATAACATGTAAGCACGGGGTCTCGTATGTGTGTGTGTGTGTGGTGTAAGCACCAGACGGCAGCAGACCGGTATCCCCTAAATGGGCGTTTAATTAATAGCAAACAGATATTATTATTATTGTATCGTGGCGTGCGATGTAAACCGAGACGGTTCCCTCTTCGGTCTTTGGAGGACGCACACATTGTTTTTGTATTATTATTAAAATATGTGTACACACGACGGGCAAGCCCGCAAAGGGTTCCGGTCGCTTTGGGTGGGCAGTTTGGCGCGCGCGCCCCGAGAAAAAAACACCTACCCTATTAATCGGTCACCACGCCACGGGGATTCGACAACATACTATTCTATACGACTATTATTGGTTTTTTCCTTATTATGTTGGGTCATAATCGACCCGGGTCCAGACCGCGCGGCACACGCGTAGTATGGTATACATCTTTTGGTATATACCGCGATACGCACACGCCACACGCATTCGCACACGTCATAAATAAATATTATATATATTTAATTAAGGTTTTGCAAGTCCACGCAGACATATTTTAAGGACAATCGATAGATAAATAGATAGCGGATGATAAATTCAAAAATACGACTCGCCTGATAAATATATTTTATTAATTTTTCCCAATGATTTCCTGTAATTTATTTTGTCTGGGCCGGGATGTGGTATCGATCGTCACTTACAAATGTCTATAAAAATATACCTACTAATAATATATTGTACTTACGAGCTGACAGTGAAGCGGCGGCCGAGAATGCGTTTGATCGGCTCCTGCCCGACTGGTTGATTGGCATCGGAGCGTAGTTTATGGTGCCGTCGGTGTTCGAGTAACCGTGCGATCCGGCCACTGCGGCGGCCGCCCACTGGAGCGACGAGGTGTCTGCTGGGCCACCGTTGTTGACGGCCGTGGTGGTCAGGTGATAAGGGGTCACGCCGGACGTGGCGATCGGGTGATACGACGAAGGGGCTGACCGGGACGAACCGGCGGCCGTGTACGCGGACGTTGACGACGAGCCGAAACGCTGAGTGAAAGCTGGCAGGCCACCGCCGTTGTGGTTAGACTGCTGCTGTTTGCTTGTCGAAGTCGGAGAATATCCTCCAGTACCATCTTCAGACACTACTGCAGCAGGGAAAAAACAAAAGAAAATGGTTACAGTGAATTTCAAACAGCCGAATTATAAGGTGGTAAGTATAGGAGGTATATATAGGTGTGCATCAGGCAGAAATGCAAGAACTGTTGTTAGCTTACCTGTAGACCACATTTGATTGCCAGCCACGGATGTGATGATGTTGTTGGTCTGCTGTTGGTTGAGCTCAGGCGAGGAAGTGAAGTAATGTGGCATGGAAGTCGAATACTGTAGGCCACCGCCGTTACTCCTCTGGTACATGGTCGAGCTGTGCGGAGAATAAAGTATGAAGATCATAAAGCTGCATTGTGCGATCAGTTTTATCGGGCCCGAAGGAGTGTGCCCAATGGTCGAAGGGGTCACGACTTATATAATATATATATTACATGCTTAATATAATATGTATATAAGGCGGGAAAGATACTTGGAGTGACTGAGAGAGCCAGAGATAAGGGGGGAGGGGAGAGAGAGAGAATGTTTGTGTATAAGAGAAATTGATAGAAAGACCAGAGGCTTAACTGATCACTGTCCGACGCGAACTGGCCAACACCCAACAAGACAGCCGACTCGATGGTACGTGTCTCACTATTCTACGATTGCGACCTTGGGGCCGTGGCCTATGTTTTCACCGGGCGACACGTTCAGCCTTGGCGCCGAGCATCATAATACGTTATTACAGACTTGTCGGGCGGTAATAGAAGGGGTCAGGGGAGGGGAGGAAGGGGCACGCGGTTTTCTATGACATTAGGTACTTTGTTATAACGCCGTCTTATTTAACACCCGATGTGGTAACACAGTAAATCGACGGGGAGAGGAGAATGTCAATTCTGCTTAAAACGCGGAGGGTGTACCCCACCGAGGAACACTCGAATAATATTCAATTTTATTGCAATGGTCAACATAATTTTCCCACGTCGCGCGTCGTGGGCGGAACGTTTTGGACGGTATGTGCCTGCTTATGCGACGCATAATAACTAATAAGGTCCGGGGCGAAATGGAACGCACGTCGAAATATAACCACGTACTGCACTACTTTAAACTATACCCAATAATCTAATATAGATGTAATTTTTTGTTCCATTGACATGCCGAGTAGGTTTAGCAGTTCTAAGTTAACATTTTAAAACTACTGTGGCACGAAATATCGACTAAACGTATATAATAATATAAAGGTAGGTAGGTATACAGAAATACAAAACGACATAATTACATCTTGAACGACGACACTCGCTGCAGAGAACAATGTTTTCTTAGACTCGTGTTCGTGTTGTACGTTTAAAAATCTTAAATATTTTATTTAATGTACACGACAATATTGCATTATATTCTAATGTAGTAATGTTGGTATATTATACACTTGTGTATGGTAGTTATGTGACAAAATACAGTAATACAAGTTAACGTAAATAATGATATTATATACACCATAACATTCAAAACCCATGGTCAACCGACCACGTGTAGAATCTCCCAAACGAACGGGTTACAAATTGTGAACAATTTTGAAACCAAAATAACAAACGTGATCTCTGGCTTCAAACATGCTCAAGAACGGTGTTCGATCGTACGTGATCGTATGTGACAAACGCCGCCGCAGCTCTCGATAAAAACCGTGCACACCGAATTCCCGAGAAAACCAAAAGGAAAGGATTTAACCGTAAATCAGCGCGTCGTGGTAATACAATTATTACACGTTGGGTATACATTATTAAATATGTAATAACTATGAAATCAACACGGAAAACCGATACCTCATACTTCAGACACTAATCAGTAATCAACGTATTCGTTCAAGGTAACACTTGTAACGTCGAGGTACACGCAGGTATCGGCGTCGTGTCGGGTTACGCGATGTAGGATATCTGCACTGTGCGCTAACAGTTTTGGCAGCGATCTAAGTGGTTTATATTTTTTTTTTTACTAATCAAAACAAAAACGTCCCTTTGTCGATAGCAACTGATAAATAAAAATAAAAAAAAAAATGCTCCGGTATTCAATGACACAAGATTACATTAGAACGCGCGTAATAATATAATATATAATATTTCCGAAAAGAACGTGTTTAATAACAATATGTCCTTGTCCTCGAGCGCCGACGCCGCCGCCGTGATCACGTATTATAAACACGACGAATTCGCTGCTGTTCACGGACAGTCTTGTAAAGATAAAAAATATAAATGCAGTAATATATATATACATATATATGTACATAAATAAATAATAATATTTACGTTCGGACTCTACACCAAAAAATACACCGTTGCGTTGTTACGAAACCCGCGTGTTATGACACACATCAATAATAATAATAATAATTTATTAATATTATTGTTTTCGCGGCGAAATCGGAAACCGATCGGAGTCGAAAGCGGATTTCACCTAACTCATTATATCTTTAAATGCGTACCTTACCTGTACGTGTAAGGCCGGTATTGGAGTCCTAGGCCTCGCACTTTTTCTTAGACTAAGTTCGAAAAAAAATGGTTTCAACAACTTGTTTTTAGTAGGAAAATTATTCATACCATTATTTGAAATGTAACGTTTCTAATAGAGAAATAACGATAAACTAAACAGTATAATAATATGTAATAAGTAAATAAATGTAGCAGTCAAGCATTTAATAACGGGGAAATATGATAGAACAAAACAAATAGGTACATTTATACTTGTTATGACTTTTCTAGTGTAATTCAAAGACTGTACAAGTTTTTCTGCTTTTACGGAAAAATGAAAAATAAAGTTTCTTAATTTTGAATTAATTATTATAGAAGTAAAAAATAAAGGATATCTTAAGAACACTTGTAAATATATAAAATTTGTAAATTTATATAAGGCTCGTTTAGGCAATTATTTTTGCCCTTGGCCTCGGAAATCCGAAGAACGGCCCTGTAGACGTGTATCATCTGACCGTTGAACAATATATTTTCAGCGCGCGATCATTTCGTATACCATAGGGCATAATATTATATCGCGAATTCACGTACCGTAAAAATCGACAGACGAATATTACATTGTTATAATAATAATAATAATAATAATAATAATAATAATAATAATAATAATAATTGTCCAGTCGGCAAAAAGAAAAACCGTTTTTAATCATAGCCGCGGACGACGGACTCAGCTGCTGCCCGCAAGAGGAATCACACTCGGCAGAGTATACTCATGCTGGCGGGCACCTGCGCAAGCAGGACAGCACCACCACCCTCTGTTCGATGATGGCGGCGGTCTATTCGGACCGGACAAAGTTCGCCCATTGTTCGGCGGCCGACGAGGTCATACTCCAAGAACGACATTATTACTATGTTAGTTTTTAAATCGACGAAAAAGTATATTATATAATATTATTACGATTTCGATTAAGGTACGGAAAATGATAAAATAGGTATTTATAATAGACTATTATGCCGATAAGCGATGACAGCGAAGTTGCGACGACAACGAATGCTTGCAAAATGAAATGCTCTTCCGTTAGGCACGATAAAAATTTTACGAATCGAGCGAGTTACTTATAAATCCGTAATCCAAAACGCAGTACCGAATATTCTACCCGCGATTCACATTCGAATGCATGATAACAATGGTAACATGAAAAAATAATCTCGGAAATTTAGTCCCTCAAAAAAAAAGAACCCCGAGTAAATAACCATGGAAAAAGTAACCCCATATGAGATTTAGCAAAATTATAATCAGGTGGTCATGGTAAAGTCAGGACAATGATTAATATATGATTATTAAAATAGTGTATAGATATTTCTATCATAGTATAACATTATTGTTATCAACTTTTGAATCAATACCTACCACCTTACCGTAGCACAGTGAGAATGGGTTCAAGTATATAATAGGTAAAAATTAAAAAACTGATATAAATATTTGTATGTAAATTGCGTATAGTAAAATGTATAACATAGGTACATAAAATAGTTATGTCCCCAACTCCCCACAAATAATGTTAAATTTGGATTCAGTGATAAATTATTGTAAACGATAAAGTAGAGCGGATACGTTCATAGGTAAAACTACGTTTCAGGCCTATCAGGCAATGGCCTGATCTAATACTGCAGACTGGATACGGTCTAACTTAATTAAATTTAAATTTAAAACTTATTTTGTAATTGGAATTTTTTTTCATATTTATCATTTGGCCCTGTCCTAATAACATTTCAAAATAAATTAGACTGAAACAAAAATTGAAAAATTGATAATTTGTTTTATATTTATATATTATTAAAATTGTATTATAAATTTAAAACTGATTGTTTTTTTTTTAAATCATACATAGACGATAGACTGTGTTTGAAATCTCGTGAATGTGATAGGAACCAGGTACACATCAATTTTATTATAGGGTAATTTTTGCGGGGGGTTTATTTTCAGAGGCAATCGCTCTCTAACTCCATGACTTCTAAACCCGGAATCACAGCGATGTCGTGCTTAGTGTCGTGGTAACTAGATGGTCACAACTTGTAACCATATTGGTTTAAAAGTTGAGCTGTAGTAAATTTACACTCGGTTGCAACTTGATTATGGTGAGATACCAAAAAAGTAATATGTCTAATCACAATGCGCTTTGATCGACATGACACGACAGGCACGTGGCGTAGCTGTGATTGCGCTTTAAGATGATTGAAAACGGATATCAAGTTATCTGGGGCGTGCGGGATAAACAAAATCACGTAAAATATTATTAAAAGCGGTTACTGGTATATGGTATACGTAATAATAAATAATTATTTTTCATACGTCATGCAAAGTGTAAAAACGGCTAAGTGTAAACATGCGCCGCAACCGTCTGTTTCCTAGAACGAAAAAAACCCGTGGGCGGACACACCGCCGTCACCTCTCTCGGTACCGTACGCGGCGGCGGCGGCGGAATGCCTAGCTAAGCACATCATCGCCGCCGCCGATCCTTTGTGAAGGAAAACATTTCAAATGCATATTATATTTTTATTTATGATGATCGTAATGCCAACCTCACACCACATCGTACGTACACGACGATTATTTTCTCCTTGTTATAAATTAATTATTACGATTTTTTTTATGCTAAATTCTATTCTGTCTCCGATACGGAACTCTTGTACCGATAGGTATTCAAAATAGACGCGTGATCCACACCACGCGGCACACAACCTCCACACCGTTCGATCATATTTCAATAGAAACGACAGCGGTGGCGGCGGATTTTAAAACGGCGAAAACCGAACACAACGGAATTTTTTTAAGAAATCTTGCTAACGCAGTGTAGTACTAGTGCGCACGCACGCACAAGTTTTGTACACCTAGGCAGAGTCGTAGTGATTATTATTATTATTATTATTATGAATATTGAACGTGGAGAGAAAAAAAAAATCCACTATTGCACATAATGTGTGATACACACGCCGCGCCGCCGCCGACTCTCCCCTCGCAGAGACGATGAGTCAGCATTTGAATAAAACACTGTTCGTCGGCAGCACGCGCACCGACGGACTGCGGATCAACGTGCAATTAAATAATATTATTGACGTACACATAGGTACGAACTGGGAAAATAATTCACATTATACAACAGACATGTTAAAACGACGATGTGCATAAAGCACAACTGTTTTTTCATGCTTTTTAACATTACGAACCACCAAGTTACGATTTAGGGTGTTTAGTTTGTGAGACAATACATAATATTATTTTGGCCATTTATTCTCTATGGGAGAAAATTAACGTAGGCTAAATTGAATCAGTATATTAATATGAATGGACTAATAAAATTACTTATGAACATGGTAATAATGATTAATGACTATAAAAAGTACACATAATATCGATATAATAATCGACACTGCCTAATTAGTTATTAATCTTTGTTAATTCGTAAAAAATCGATTACATAATTAAAATATTTTTACTAATTAAAACTTTTTGATTTCGATAAAAAAAACTATTTAAAAATATAGAATAGTAAAATTGAAGACTAAAGTACCTACATAATATTATTACATAATATTTATTTTTTTATTTTTTTAATAAATACACAATCTGTACCCTGAGGCACAATAATAATATGGGCTAATTTACATAATATTAATTATTATTTTATAAACATTTTTTTTTTTAATCGAATATTGCTATTAATTTATTATATATTATAAAACAACTCGCCGGGGTAATTTTTATTTTCACGATGGGGACCGCATGCGCTCACTCCTCGTCTACGTTTCCTAAGTATATCTGGGACGGTACCGGACCAAAAAAAACACAGATCTGACACACGGTTGCGGCGGAAGGGTCGACGACGGGGCAATAGTGGTAAAACGCATGGTGTACACAGGTGAATTTTCGCGCTAACGCCAAGGAAATCGCTTTTAATCTAGGACTACGCGGGTAATAAAAATATAAAAACTTCGGGAGGATGGGTGGGGGGGGGGGGGGGGGGGTGTCGTGTCCTTGGTCTCGAGCGCAAACACTTAAATCGCGTCCATAAAATTAGATGGAAAAAAAACGGTCGCCAGCATAAATATAACATTTTTTTTTTTTACATTTCGTTTCGAAGTAATAATGAATTTACACGGTCTTTGCACACGTTGCTGTGCTCACAATGGGCGAGCACACGGAGAACGTGTTGGAACAATTACCATTTATTCATTAGGCCGCCGTCGTCGGCCGTACGAATCAACCGCGGGGGACGGGGGCGGTGGCGGCGGCGGCCGCGACAACACAACGACGGTTTTTATTATATTTCATTCCTCTCGACGCTCGTTTTACACTGTACATACTACGACACATACACACGCGCATACAATTACTTATATGTATATGTACATAATAATAATAATAATAATAATAATATATAACATACATGCGCGTGCATGCATTCACACACACACTCACTTACACGCACACACATTCACGCGCATTAATCGTAAATAGTTGGGAAAAATTCCGTTCGCCCTCGCGTATTTTATTAAAAATAGAATCAAATTTTATTCGGTCCTTAGTAGTCGAACAAACACTACTGTGGAATAATATATTTTAATATTTGTCAATATTATATTTTATTACTTATTATTAGTCATCGAGACACGGAAGAGCGGGTAGAACAAATTGCACGCGGTTTTTTGCAATGAAAAGAAAATTTATATTTTTTAATAATCCCTCGAATAAAAAACACCAATTGTAATTTACCTACGTGTTCAGGCCACGAACGAAAAATCAACAATTATTTAAAAAAAACCCATAACTCGGTTATCAAAATTATTATTATATGTGCACTTCTCCACGGCGTAGCTATTATAGCTAACTGCAGTCTTGGTGGCCTTGCACCGCCGCCGCAATAACAAGGATCGTTTATACTGAAGAGAAAAAGTCTAAATTTGAAATCAATTATAGTGCGTGTTGCATTTTTGTCAGTTCAACATAATAATTAATAATAAACAAATATCTTTAAAAACGTAAACATTATAAACATATATCTTTAAAAACGTAAACATTATAAATAAATAAAATAAAATATTAATTTATGATAATATAAACGCTCAAGTTAACATGATGATCTGTATAAAATCATTGTTAATTTATAATATTCATGATGCGTTTAAAAAGGTGATGAATTTTTTGTTTATTACTTCCGTAGAATTCAAATTAATTTATAAATTATAATTTTCTATATTATATTTTGTTATAGTCTCCACATTTTTATGTTGCGTAGCTTACTCTCAAAAATAATGAACGCCCAACAAATCGTAAAGACGGTCGTTGCGAGTTCAATTTGGTAATTTGGTCAGCGGGTTATAATTAAAAAGATGATAAATTTCTGGTAACCGAATAATTATTATAACAGTATATTTTTTGTAAAATGTCACGTATTTGATTACTATTATTCACTGGCCACAGCAGTAAAGACACACACGTGATTGAATAGAATGACAAGAATTCATTTAAAACAATTAAAATGCTATTCTCTGAAGTACTGCGTAAATATGGGTTTAAAATATTGCATCGACTATAATAGTAGCACAGTGAACGAGAACTGTAAAAATAATATTTACAACTATTTATAGTATTATTTTTTCTTATTCGTTTGTCTGTTTTGGTAAAAAACAAAAAAAATAGACAAAAATATTATCATTATAATATAATACCATTTGTTAATAATAATAGTACCTCAAATGTTGTAAGATGAAATAAAAACTGGAACCATGGTAATTTTATAAATATGTTAAAACATAATTACATTATAAGTTGGAGACCATCAAACTATATTTTGTTCTTGACCACCGTCGTTAAAATATAATTTTTGTTTTAGTTAGAGGTATTATCGGGGCACGGTTGTCCTCCGATCAGACCTCATAAACGCAAACAAGAGAATCTAATTTGTCTACAGATAGCGTAAAAACGAAACGATAAAGAGGTTATTTTATATGCTGGACTGCAGCTAGTAACTAACTACTACTAACTTTTTAAAAAAATATTCAAAGATTTTTACTTTATACGGTATAAATATTTTTTTTTTTTTTAATATTTGGTCCATGAAAATTTAACAGCTGACGGTAAAAAATGATATGGTCTGAAAAAAATTGCTGAGGATTTTTATTAAATCCGAACCACTTCGGCGTTTGTCGTCTTAAGTTATGACGACATCGTTTTGAATAGCAAAGACCCGAAGATGATCAATGACCTCGATAAAATGTCATGCCGTTTGCAGAATTGCGACAAAAATCTGTTTGTAAATCGTACTCCTTGGTTTCGCGTTTACCAAGAGCAGAGCGTGCATACTGCATAATAATTGTTTTGCCATAGTAGGTGTTTCGTCGGATTTGCTGATGGTTTTGTTTTTTTTTATTTTTTCCGAGAACCAGTGAATCACTTATAGTAATATATGTATTTAGGTTTATTTTCTTTCGACCGAGAGGCTTAAATGCGACGATATCAACGCAAATTTTGAAAAAATCTTCTGATGGAGGTAAACGACCGGGTACTGGGTAGATGGGGTAATACCATACAACGTGACTCGTGAGCAATAAACGTCGGGTCGCGCCGCGTATAATTATTTTTACTGTCGACAACTTCACAGGTTTGTTTTTATTTAACAGATTTCTCACATAACCATAATATACCTGTTTCCCAATATTTTGGAAATAATGGGCAAAAAATAATTCTGTCATACCAACAAGTCCACCACCATAATATTTTATCAAATTTAGATTTGCATTAGTGAATTAATAAAAACTAAAGTCATATACCTAAGTTTAATAATGTAAAAACGAAATTATGAAAACAATATAATATGTATATAATTTGCTAAAATTACACTTAATTGATTTAAAGTATTTAAATAATTTTATCGTATTATTAAACAATTAAAATCTCGAAGAGAAAAATTAATAATATAATATTTAAAATTCTTAGTTCTTACTAGAAACGATTAAACGTGTTCATTGTAATTATTTGGCATATATTTTATAAAATTGAAATACTTTAATAGTATATTAAAATATTATAAGGCAAAAAGAATAACGTATAAGTACTATTATAGTAGCATAATATTAATAAAATCAGATATTATATTTTTGTTGAACTATTACGTAAAAACGAAAAAAAACCATTTAAATATTAGGAAGTAGCTATAATTTGAATTTTACAAACTACCGTTATTTGATCATTAACAGTCCAATTTAAAAGTTAAAATTAAAAGCCAAAACAATATAGTTTTAATTTTTGTTTAAAACTACTAATTGAGATCAGTAATTTATTTTATTAATGTAGTTTTTATAGTCGAAGTATTAAAAAATAATATAATAATCAATGAAATATATATTTGAAATTACGAACTAATTATTAAAGCCCATAATATTTATAAATAATCTAACGTCCAGAGTAGACGTTACAATATTATATTGCTACAATAGTGATGAAATACAGATTAGTTGTGTACGTAAAATTACACACGAAACTCAATATTTGACTTCCAATGTTACTATGGTGCGAGAAAGAAAACCAATTATCGAAGCGAACGAACGATATTGGTACTACGTAATGGCCTTCATAAACGCACACACACCCTAATGACGTACGATTTAAAATTATAATTTGATTCGTCGTAAGCTTTTGTCGGATAACTCCGAAAAGGAATTAATAGTCTGGTCGAACGTTCGTCATCACCGCGTCGGTGCTAAATATAAAACAAATGTTAGGGCATCCCGCAGCAAGAAAGCACAAGAACACTGTTGTCCGTCGACACAAATGGTATGGGATATAATATACCATTATATTATTACAATGTGGGTCATTGCACCGTAAGTAAGTTTCCGAGTAATAAAAACTAGAAAAACCGATATGGGCGAGTCTTATCGGGTTCGAAAACCCGTGGCCAGCGTATAGTATTCGGTGACCGGTGTGGAAAATACGCGATAAAATAAAAACATGTTCGTTTGGCGTGGAAACCGCAAAAGCCGAAAAACACCATCGCGGTCGGAGTTATTAAAACATTTAAAACTATAATTATTATTACTAGAGATACGACGATTAAGTCGACAACGGTTCGTCGATTGAAATACGCCGCCCCGCGCCGTCTGCTACCGACAGAAAAGACGGATATACGCGCCAACAATAATATTCGACCCACCGTCAGCAATAATAGAAATCATATAAGACGTGAACGATCGACGATCGCGGCCCGACGCAAAGATAACTGCGTACGATCCGGGAGTCATCTCGGCGGCGGCCCACTGCTACTAATGCCACAGGTATATATTATTATAAACTATAAAATATAATATTTTATACGAACGGACGGACGGCGGAGAGGCCCTTAACCTCGATAACCGATAACAACTATTACGCCACCGGTTACCTGCACAAAGTTGTACACACACAGGCGCGCGCTGGCTGAAACCTAATTATTATCGATCAGAATTAGATATAATATTATGATATATATAAATAATACCTATTCGTTAATCAGAGTATCGGACGTCTGGCGAAACGATTTCATAACGACGCTCGTTAACAATATTATCTTTACGATCGTCGACACGTGGGGGCCGATTATACGAAAGTTTGCGTCTGAACCGCATACGAAACAGAGAGGTATGGCGTATGAAAGGGAGAGACTTTGAGAGAGAAACAAAAAATAATAACGCGAATGGTTCGGCGGCGGGTGTGGACGGGGTGGTGGTGGGACGGGGGTGGTAAAAAGATCAGAAAAAAAATAATTCAGGAGAAACTCACCCAGAGATGTTGGAACTGTTATGGTGTATGACGTTGGAACTGCTGTGGTAGACGCCGTGATGGTTTTGCGACGATAAGTGTTGCGGAATTTGCTGTTCGCCGGTCGCGGACGACGGCGTATAGGAGTGGTCGGCCACGTGCGGCTGGCACACGATGGTAGGTGAACCGCAACCCTGTTGTTGGTCGTCGTGCAAATGGCCCTGCAACGGTGAAGCGCTACCCGAGTCACTGTGCAGCGAGGCCACGAGATGCGCGAAGGGATTCTCTTGCTGTCCGGGTCCCGTGCTGCCGTCGGACCGGGCCAAGTGCAGGTCAAGCAGTTCGCCTTTAGCGGCAGCGGCCACCACCACTTCCTCGTCGTAACCGCCCGCCGAGCTGCCGGGACTGGAGCAGTGTTGCTCCTGTTGCTGCTGGAGCTGCACGGACAATTGCTGCTGGTGGTCCTGGTGGAAGTACTCGTCGGTGTACACTTGCTGGACTCGGTCCAGCGGCTCCTGTTTGAGCACGATGTGTTCGAACTTGGCATGTTGCTGTTGCTGCTGCTGCTGGTACGCCTGTTGCTGGTACTCGTAAAAATCTTCGTCTTCGTCACGCTGTTGCAAGTGCTGATGTATCTGTTGCTGACCCGCGATCAATACTTGCGGGAACATAGCGGCCATCAAGTCCCGGCCACTGCCGTACTTGGCCTGTTGATAAGTCTGTGCAACCAACATATTGTCGTAACGGCTGTTTGGCGACGGACCGCTACTGTTACTGTTACTGTTGTTGTTGACACCGGTCGTTGGCGTTGTCGTAGTCGTCGCACTGGTGCTTACGTGTAGCTGCGGCGGACTGTCGTGCTGCTGGTGCTGGTGATGGTGTTGATGATGATAGTTCATATCATCGCGGCGTACGTACACGTTGCCGGTCGGCCGTTCGTCTGCCGTCCCGTGAACCGGTTGTTGCTGTAAACGGTCGACGGCGGCGGGCTCCTCCTCCTCCGACCCGAACGACGTCCTACCGACCGGCGCACCATCTACCGCCGGCGACCCGTAGCCGATGCTGGGCGTGCCCGCGCTCCCGCCGCCATTTTCTTCATCCGCCGCCGCGCTCACCACATCGGTCGCCGAGCCGTCGCAACGCTGTGATGAGGACGACAACCGCGCCGCGGTCGTTGTGGCCGCCGGCGGCGACTCATCGCTCGCCACCTCCTCCGCAGCGTCCACGACCGGCGACGTCGCGACGTCACCGCGACGGTTGTTCAGCTCGTCGATGGTGTCCGCCGCCGCCCTGTCTTCCTCGGCGGACGTGTCGAACTCGCCGCCGCCGCAATCACTCCTTCCGTCACCGCCGACGCCAACCACCACATGGTGCTGCAGGTGGTGGTGGAGTTGATGCTGGTCGAGTTGTTCCGACGACGATTCCGCCGCTGCTACGGCCGATAAGCCTAAAAGAAAAAAAAAATATATATTTCATAGTTCGCTCGCTTTCATAATAACATATTAGGTGTCATGTCAAACCATTCAAGTTTTGTCACGCACGATACATAATGTTAACGATTGGACAGGAAACTTAATGCTACTTTGTGTACTAAAGCTTTGCAAATTGCATTACGTCAATATCGAAGCACTTGGTAAACATAGTTTAGGTGCTGCTGCTGACAGCGAGTAGAAAATATTTCATTCGACCGAATAACATCGATCACAGTATTATACCGTATAATATAGACATCCATAGTTCCAAATCGTGTAGATATTTTTAATTTTAAAGAATATTATAAATGTTATTTTACCATTTGACGGGCCTATACAAGCTGAAATAAAAATAGAACAACCGCTTACTTTTCAAGATAATTTTCAAACCATTATTGTAGTGATTAATGTTACAGACTTTATTCGTTATATTCTATAAACTACGCTTTCCATTATTAAACAACCATGACCCGATACTGCACAAAATGCATAACCCAATAGTCAATACCACTCACAAAAATAGTATGATAGGTACCTCACAGATTTATTAAAACCAATAAAAATTGAAGTATAAAAATATTACATAGAATTAAGTACAAAATACACAATCCAAATTCAAAAATCAAAAATGTGTGTTACATCAAAATAATTTATGAAAAACAGCATCTAGGTATATATAGTAGATGGGGTAACCAAATACGTCCCGTATTTCGTACTTCTGTCCTGTTGTCCTTACTGGGCTACAGTAAAACCAGATGGCTCGCACTAACGCCTGCTATCGAAAGAGTTTTGCAAGTATATTATGTAACACTAAAAGATCATTTTTTAAGCATAAAAAAGTGTTCAACAGTTTCAAAGAATTTCTTTGAGTGTCCAAATCCCGAGTTATGGATTTGTTTGCCATATGCAAAATATACGACTAACTTTGGGTTTGGGTGCGGTAATGGGATATCCAGTATTTTAATACCTGTATGCACAGGAGCGTAATTAAGGGGGTGATATGAAGGGGATAGATCCCCCAGAGCCTATATTATATATATATTCCACTCAACACTTTACATGAGAAAGTATTTTTGGTGTAAAATAATGCTATCCCCCCTCCTCTCCCCGGTACAAATTCCTAATTACGCCACTGTGTGTGCGGTTTTGTCCTATACGTATTTTGCACATTTGTGCGGTAATGGGCGACGCCCTCAATAAACACCACACCGACTAATGTGTACCTGACTTCATACTGTCTTGTATAACATTAAAAAGTGAGAAAAGTACAGCCAAACATGCAGTATAATATATGTGTGTCTTTAAATTTGATAGCGATGAGCAAATAGCAATTATATAATATTATAATAAACTGTTTAATATAAAAATGAATATCTGAGCGATGGTCGGTTATAACTTATAACATTTTGTAAAAAAAAAAAAATGTTTTTATTTTCATTCTATATTTACAATTTTTGCTGGCTGTTTTCAGAAAAGAATATCTTGTGGTCAATAACACAACTACTAACTAGTATCTTGTCAATATACTGAAACATTTTATAATTAAACATTCATTCATAATATAATCATATTAAACATTTTAATCAGACTTCAACGTATTTCAATATCATATGAAATTTAAAAGAATATACCTAATAGCAATTATATTCTATTTTATGAGACTAAAATATTTATCTCTGTCATACTTTTTTAAATAAACTTATATTTTTTATTCAAGTTACGCATTATTAAAATATAAACGTTGAGGGGTGGTTAAGTACTTAAGTATAATCAAAAACATTCGGTTTAACAAAAAAATTAAACAAAGGTACATTTTTGATAAATTATTATACTGTAGTAACCTATGTATTTACTATTTTATAACTACCTACACTTTACAATGGAAACCTGCAAGATGAAATATTAATCCCTAAAAATCACTCATTATTTCATATTGATACTATTTATCGGTTAACCAATTAAAAATATACAAATTATTACTTTAAATAATATAGCCAATTAAATTTATATAAATAAACAAAAAAATCTTAACGTCTCGTTAATGAAAAGACTACAGTGGACCTTTAAAAAATACGAAACATGATATTTTTTTAGAAACATAATGACTAATGTTATAAACAATTTGTTTTACTATTTTTGTATTTATTTAAATATTATTTCCAAACTTTTATCAATAATAAACTATAATAACACCCATCGCTTTTGGTAATTACTAATTATAACTGCACTCATCGCTGTTCACTCGTCATTCGTAAGACTTACAACCTTTTTAAATTATATTAGGTACACATTAAATTATAATGTAAAAACCTTTAAACCGTATAAACAATCATATTGTGTGTATAGTGTATTCGTTCAACCGGAGAGTGTATAAACGTGACGTGGTGTGTGTTTAAGCTAATTGGGGGGGTGGAGGGGTCCCTTAGACTTTTTTGACTGTATAAAATCGTGAAAACAAACACACATATAAATATATAATATTATATTATAGGTGAATATTAATATAATCCCCCATCCCCGCCCATTTAAATATTTTTGTGTGCGTCACTATTAGGTCCAATAAGCATTTTAAAATCGTTATAATGAAACATGTAAAGGAAACCTAGTGCTAATAAACTATACAATTAGTTACGATTAAAATGTATATTACCTATACTATTAATTGTTATGTATATAAGTAGGTACTATACTATCAACTCGTATTGTATGATATGTATTGGGTGCCTAATATCTTAATTTAACATGATGTTTACCACTGTTTATAACGTCTATTGTGTATTACGTATTTACAATATTCATAATATAAAACTCGGGGACCGTAATGTATGATATTGTCATCTGTTATTATTAAGATTATAGACAATGCATTGAAGTGTAGGTAGAATATTGTTGTATCTTAAGTATACACTCAAATAAATGTATTTACTAGTTTATAACTACCTACACATAGTTTTTTTAACAAATTGGTCAGCTTTATCATAATATAAAAGGCTCAGTTAATTACAATCAAATTCTATACAAACAATTGTTATAACTTATAAATATTAACGACCAAATGTTCAAGTTATCAGTGATAAAATTGCATTTAAATCCGTGACCTAGTTATCTCTAAAAATATTTCCGAATAGGTAGGTATAATATCAATCCAATCTAAATCGTAAACCTCTTTTAATTAATTGTAGATGTGCTACTTCATCAATAATGCTGAGATCCAATAAACGTATCCAGTGAAATATAAATTTGTATCATAACATATTAGGTACTATTATAGTAAATATACAATAACTTATGAAAATAATAATCATACTGAACATTAATATGAGTAATCAAACATAATACACATAATAAACACGAACAATATATTTTTAAAACCCGATAAATTTATCTATCATTTACTATTTCGTGGATAATATTGGTAATATAAATATTAAAAAGTAATAAATACTGAAATTAAAACAAAACAAAGTCGATAAGTTTGTTTAAAAAAGTATTTTTATGTTCGCGACATTACATTTTACACCATAACTTACTATAGCCAATATAGCCAGTAGCCACTCATATTATAGGTCTATGCCATTACAATATAATATTGCTATATCTTGTAGTTAGCGATTTTCACTATTACTTATGCCATTGTTGACGATCTAATTATTATTACTATTATAACCATTTATGTTTAATTGCACTGTATATATATATATGTATATATTATATAATATATTTTTATGTTGGTTTTTTACAATATTTCAATTTTTATGCAAGTTATGAGTACCTATGTAAAATATTACAATTTAAAAATACTCATATCTCAAAAAAAAATTAATATCATATAAAAAAGCCTGAAATACAAACACAGGTTCACAAATGAGGAACAAAATGTTCCTAATACTTTAAGTTTGATTACAGATCCATAGGCGCAATTTCAACTTTTGACTGGGGGGGGGGGGGGGGGCTGAATATATTAAAGGCAAGCAGCCATTGCAATATAGCATATTAAAATTGTTTGTCCAAGGTTTTTGGGGGGCTTTTATTTAAACCAAGAATTTGAAATAGATTACTAAAAATTATTATATTTATGAATATCGGTTAATATTTAGTCACAGACTTTAAATTATAAAATGTGAAACGGATTACCATTAAGTTATTTACAATGATATCAGATAATTTATATTCTAAGCTATATAACACTGAGAATAAAAATTAGATAACCATCCAATATATCATGTATGTGTATTTCGGGTTTGATGATACACAATCAAGAAAAAAAAATAAATACAATTTTCATCTGGGTATCGAATTCTGACATCCCCAAAATGATAATTTTGAACAAATCTTCACCCAATATGATAACCTTTTTTAATATGGGACTAATCGCGTCGGGGAGGTCAATTCATTAATACTGTGGGTTAATAATATATGTGATATGGGCATATATTTATATTTCGTTGAGGGAGGTCTATGTAGTGAGGATGGTCAATTCCACCCTTATAAATAGTAGAGTCAAATTACAACATTAAACGGAAATTCGGCGTATCGATATTTATGGGCAATAAAATGTTCGTTTTGTTTATAGAAAAATATTCAACTTGTACGCTCTATTCGTTTTGGAGAATACTGGATAATACTCGATTTAAGTATAGGTATATGTATTAGGTACTGTAACATGTCATTTGACATTATTTTAGAAGCAATGTATATATTTATTTCTAAGTTACAATTCTGTCTTTGGGGACAATTTGTTTACCAGCGTTATAAAAGTGAAGAAAAAAACTAAGCCAAAATTAACCCTACGCAAACAAAGGGTTCCCATGGTTTTTATTTACAGTATGCCTCGTCGTATAATGGAAACAGGACCTCAGGTGTGAATCAATAGCCGGTTTGTTTAGGCCCATACTCTCTCACGCCGGTACGCACGGACACACTTAACCGATTTTCACTTTTCGACACATATACAACAAAAAAATACGAAAATCACTTAAACCCGTATATGCTATAAGGTTCCTGTCCTACCCCGCGTGCCTACAAACTTCCTTCATTTATAATGTAGGCTGCTGACCGGTAAAGGAATCCAACAGTGGCTTTTTATCGCGAATTCCTCGCAGGAAGTGTCCGGTCCAGTGGTCACAAAGAAAAAGATAACGAAGTCTACACTTGTTTCCCCTTTAACTGATAAATAAAATATATTCGATGGGAACGACACGTTGATATAAACAATAAACATAATTTAAAAAAAGCGCATATTAAATACGTGGTTATTATTAAAGTATTTACCATTTCGTTGCTATAATATACATTATACCTGTTAGCGATGCATTTACCGACGCAGTTATTATTATCATCGATAATCGATTGACTCTTCTCGGTTGCGGTGTGTACAAGGAAAAAGGGATAATACACCACGGGCACGCTCTACCAGAGATAGGTCGGTAGGTTGTAGTCTGTAGTGTCTGTACTCTGTAGGTACTATTATACTAACTATAAAGTAATAATATAATGCCCACATTATAATATAATATGTATATTATAGTATTACGTATTAAAATCCGATTACAGTGCGGATAATAATATGAAGAATTATCATATAAAATATAATGGAAAATATTATACTGGTTTGTAGGTCGCAGTGTCGCACACATGTTTACATAGACACCGCGACACGTCTGCCTACGTCTATTGTGCAGTAATAAATTCGTGCTAACAACAATACTTTACATATAATATTATAACGATTGAACGGTCATGGGGTGTAATATCCTTTATCAATTATAAAGTACATCTAATGAAATCCCAATATAATAATTTCGGTCATTTTCGAGAATGACAAATTGTAAGCGGCATATTAGTAGCTGATCAGCACGGAGCGGATGAGAATATAATGTCCCGGTCGTGTTTTATCGTTTCGGCTCATCAAATAACATTAAACAGAATAATATATTTCACTATAATAATAATATATAATATGCTATTAATATTATTATGCTACAAAATAATCTTGTAGTACGTTAAAAATTAATAATGGTTTTATTGATGTCGTTGTTACTTTTATGAACAGCCGGTTACAATTAATTCGTCGATTATAATATTATATACGTGAATATTGTAACGAGTCAACAATTTGTGAATGTCTAACTAAAATATATTTAACAGAGAAAGTCAAGTTTTATCGTGATCGAATTTGTTCCTAATTACATTTGTAATAATTTGTAAACAACTCTGAGCACGTATATTGCTAAAATATAAATTTCCAATAATATTTTCTGAATAACTCAAGTACCTATCTATATAATACATAACAGTATAGTGGACTATAACCAAAAAAATTATCGTAAATTCAACTTATATATATGATATAAATAAGTAAATCGGTAACTAATAAATATAATAATAAAACCAACCGAATTTTTTTCTTGTTGCGCCACTGATAAGTAATAATATATAACTATCCATTAAAATTAAGCAAAAATTATATTTAAATGATATAATAATTGAAAAAATAAAATTTTTTAATAATAATTGCAAAATCTTAAACAAATGTAAAAAAGACTAAGTTATTAATTTTGTTTAGAAAGATAAGCAGACAAATTGTACAGTCTATGGATATCAGTAGTATATAAATGCTTGAGCAGTTGTAACTAAGTAAATCAAACATTATTTTTCAAAAATGAAAATGAAAATTACTTATTGTTAATGTTGGCTAAAATCTAGTTAAGATTATTTAATACAATTGATATACAGTAGAACTTCCATATAACGGTCACCGAAGGGACTGAAAATAATTACCGCTATTTAGAGGTGCCCGTCCTACAGAGGTAGATTAACACTAGGATACACTTGACGGGACCAAAATGATTGACCGTTACATAGAGGTGACCGTCCTATAGAGGTGACCGTTAACGGAAGTTTTACTGTATAAATATATATATAACCTACTTAATATTAATAATTGTGTCCTATTCTCATTCTATCGAATATTAAAATTTAATTTTATGTCTACGCTTAAAAAAAAATGTTAGTTCCTTAATAGTAATTACCTTAGAGCTTAATAAACATAATTTTAGTTACAGTAAATATCTAATTAAAACATTTTTTATTCATAGAAATTAAAATTAATGCATCGTACAGAACTTTTATATTAATTTTCTTTCGTGTTCGTTATAATAATTCCTAAATCGTACATTAAACTATTTAAACTGCGCGTATTGATTCTTATATAATACTTCGACCTGAATCATAGTTCTCAAACAGTCAGGTCTCATTGCCTCAGGCTAATATTTACAGGTTATTAAAACAAAATAATATTTGATATTTTGAACTAATTTTAACTGGGTAAATCAAGCAGTTTAAGTATATTTGTTTATTCTTAATGAGGCCAAATGCATAACAAATAGGTATGCATATACATATAGCTAATTAATCTGAACTATACAAAAATAATTTAAATAATTAAACAAAAATTCAAAACGTTTAAAAATAGCACCTCATAACGTTATGTCATTAAACCTATACGTCAGATAAATTACCATTTAGTATGAATTTTTTTCTCAAGAAGTGCCTAAATAACTTAAGTACATTTTAAACTATATTTATAAGCTATAATAGAGCAATATGCTTTTACATCAATGTTAAAAATCGACATATCCCAACTAAAAAACATATCACTGAGTAACGTTAACCAGAGTTACGAAGGCGTCACGGGAAACGCAAATTACAATTTCGTTAATTAGACCTCTTCGACATCATCGGGGTAGTAATTTTAAGCTAAACCAGATCCGAAAACATGCTAACTATATCTAATTGCAATTTTCGATGACGTCCAGGTCTGTCTTTCGAGCATGTGCCATTCCCTGGGGACCGTCCCGACAACCAGATTTCATGGCACACGCTATGATCGTTTGTCATCCCATGGCAGATTATTGAGAGATGGACAGAGAGAGAGAGAGATAGAAAGAGTAAGGAAAAAAACCAAAAACAAGTGAAAAAAAGAAAAAAATGCAACATGTGTCCGTTTGTATGTTTTGTATAATATTAACGCCCACCGTAGTCGTTTGTGCACGTGGAGTCCTTGAAAAATACTGCTAAACGACGTACACACTATACACACACTGTTTTGTTTTACTATTCCTTTGGAGTTTGGACCCACATACAAAATATAGAAACAAATCCGATGTCTGGCGACGAAATGAAGAACGTTAACAAACTTGACTTTCTAATATTTAAATAAAACATCGTTACAAATTTGATAACAATACAATACTATAAATGCTAAAAAACTAATTCATTAGGTGCATATAGCAAAAAATCCATAATATATTATAAAATATACACAGCTCTTATTATAATAATATGACCATATAGGAGTAAACTCATTACTTCTAAATACAATAAATTAAAATACAATTAGAAAGACATTTTTTTTTTAAACTTTGATAACGAGCTATTTTAAATATAGTATTTGTATAGCCGTATAGGTAACTGCGTATTTAATAATTATGTTACTATTTTCAATTTTTAATTAGGTACATATTATAATATATTCCAACGAGATAAAACGAAAACACATTTTAGCTTAATAAGCAATACTCATAATTCAGATTCAAACATCTAGACTGAATGGAAAAATTAATATTTTTACACCACAAGAATGGTAATTTATGCGTTAGAGAAATTCTAAATAATAAATAAATTATTATTCAATTAAAAATTATTCATACAAATATGTTTAATATGTTATACTGTTATATAGATGCTCACGTGTTATTGCGAAAATTGTAAAAATAATATTTATATACAAATCGAGATTAACAGTATGTGAATGCAAACACGTGTATCCCTCGGTTTTGTTTAGATATTATACTTAGCGTTTATGATCATTATGGATGTTGATTGTTGTATTTTGAGTAACGCCTGAATTATAATATAATATTATGAAGACAGTTGATTTTGAGCGGAGATGGTCTAACCAAGGTTACCTAAAAATTATTTTAATAATAATATTGAAATTATAACAAATGTTCATATTTTTTCACTGTAATTTTAAAAAGTACTGAGAAATTTCTATTTTTAATCCACCAAAATACGTATACCAGAAATCGTATTTTCTACCAGAGGCCTTCCTAAAATTGATGATCGGAGCATTTTTTCTACTAAAAAGTGTAAATAATAAAATAAAAAAACACATCGTTGTTATATCAGTTAATTCATCGCTCCACTCAGAATCTAAAATTTGATATTTTTAAATTACATCTAATAAAATATACTTAATTTCAAATGTAAACACTTTAAATTTCTATACACATACAAATTATTCTGCAACTCCCCATATTAAATTACTCTGAAATTATGTTTACATAGTTATTAGGGTATTGTTACTTAATCTTATGTAAATGATTAATGAACAATATTTTATACGTTTATATAAACTACTATATAGATAACCCATTCAACCTTTCAAGTATTTCTTAGAAGTAAAAACTTATTCATTTTTATTAACCACAGTTGATTTTTTTTTTTTTTACTTATTGTAGTGAAAAATATCTCGCATTTTAAAAGCTCTATATAGTCATATGCCTACCTATTATTAATTAATATTTTTATATTACTATGCTGTTAATAGAGGCATTTTAATAGAATTTAAATATTACATGATATTTAAAGTCTCCCAATAATTGAATAGTTGTATTGGGAAATAGGGCTAAACATTATTTTACAGTGTTGCAATTTACATTTATACAAAATTAGAGAAGACAATAATTTTAATATGAATACTAAAAATAATTCATATCTATTATTGTTGCACTTAAAATATCAGTAATCAGTATTATTTCGTACATATATTACAAAAGAAAATTAGATATAAAATAAAGAGTGACAAAGATTTTTTCAATAAAATAGATTGTTTAAACAAAAATAAAAATTACTACTATTTAATTTAGTATACATTCTAATATTAGCTAAGAATTTTTAGTTCATCGTTTTTTACTCACTATAGCGAAAATAAAATCTCATGCTTAGAGTGCTAATTTGACAACTATTTTTTTGTAAATTTACACGTACGACCTTCACTTGAAATTATTGTTTTCGTATAGATCTTATCATTAGGGAAACTGTCAACTTTTCTACCTAAAATTATCGTTTACCCACGTAGGTAATATTTTAAACATAATTTTACTGAAAATTAATTATAATTATCTGCACAAAACAAATTATTATTATATTATAATGTAAATTCGTTCTATGATATAAATATATCACTACGCTACTAAATAATTTTCTCCCTACTACTCCTCTTCCACCTATCGGTCGCAGACGGTAAAAAAAAATTGTTGGGCTACCGTTTCTAGTTGCACGACAAGTAGGTACACACGTATAGGAATGCGACAGTTGACCTTGGTTACTTTGCAAGCAGTAACGCCAGGCTGGATACCTTGGCGCACGTAAGCGAAAATATGATGAACACATTATTATTGTTGACTAATAGAAAGTTCATGAAAAATAATATCTAATATTGTATTTTATGTAATTTGAATTAAAACAAACAAACAAAAAAAATAATAATTATCAATATTATGATATACAAGGCAACTAATTAAGAGTCCTAATATTTTAATAGGTTAAGTTTTAATGATGATTCAGATGAATAATAAATATATTAAAGCTCAAAAAGTAAATATCTTTCAATTGGTATTTAAAAAATTTTCAAGATATCAAAATTATTATAAATAAACCTTCATCTAAAGAAAATATTAAATTAGTTTTATTATACTGTGTATTTTATTTTATTTGTTTACAGAATTATGTAAAAAATATGAGTAATCATGTTGAACGGAACCAGCAGAATAGTCATTATTCGTAAGTAAATATTTTAATTAGAAATTAATTACAAAATATATTATAATAATATATTGTTTCAAATTTAAAATGTAATTTATTTATATTAAATTATTATTATATCATACATATAAATTCGTAATTATAGAGCTACAATATCAAACCATATAAAACATTTATTTTTATATATTTATATTTTACAATATACAAATATAGGTATAATTATTAGAGTATTATAAAATGTTTCAATTCACATTTTATTTACTATACTTTATATCTCTATAAGCATCAGTTTATTTTTGTTTTATATATTTCCATAAGCTACTGCAGTAATCTAGTTCTAAAATATGATTGTTGATTTATGACATTTATTAAAACTTAAAACTCTATTATATACAACAATATTAGTTTCTAGTCATAATATATTATAAATTACGATCGAACATATTAACACGCCTGTTTGTGTTGTAGTATAAATATTAATTTCAGGCGTTATTGCTCAATTTTGGTTTTTTGATGGTTACCTATAGGCTATAACTTTATTGTCTATAATAAAGTAAAATACGTTACGTATACATATGAATACTTGATAAACGAATTAATTTTTTTCAATCAAATATTGGCGTAAGTACATACCTTTTAATGTAATATGAAAATAATTAACTTTGAATAGTACATGTAGTGTTTATTAAATTCTTGTAATATAATATACATTATACAACAAAACACTTAAATTTTAAGAAAGTAATAATGTATTACATTGTTCTTTATCACATTTACTTTAGAATATAATTGTTTATTCCATTATTAAACGTTAGTAAAATTAATATTAATTACGATATTACTAATAAATATTATTCGGTGATAGTTATTTCCTAATATTTGAATTAATTGAACTTTACTTTTTATAATACTATAGACATAGGCGCAAATAGCGTTTGAGATTTGGGGGTGCTAATAAGGCTAATAGGGCCTTACTTTGATAATATTAAATAAGCTTAAACCAAAATGTAGGAAATGTTTGGGAGGGCTATGGACATTTTTTTTTTTTGGGGGGGGGGGGGGGCTTAGACCCTAAAGCCTCCCTTATTTGCGCCTATGACTATAGAAGCAGATTATTTGTAAAATACATTTAAAAACTCAACTCAGAAGAATTATGATTCCACAAAATACCTAAGTTTATTTGTGTTTATAACAGTAAATACCTATCACATGATTACTCTCATATTCTTCGTGTCCTCAACTTGAGTTGATCAACAAGTTGATTGAAAGATTGATTGTAATCTTGTGCTTTTGTTTAAAATTATTAATTCCAATATAGATGCTCTAGCATAATTCTGTAATATCTATTTCTTTGTGGCACCTCGGAACCTTCACCATTCCCATTTCTTTACCCATCCCCTCTCATTAATTTGTTCTACACGTTATCTAAAAAACAATCCTTTTTACAGGATGATGATTGATGAACTTGACCAATGAGGACCCATCATTCCTCGGTTAATTTATTCTTATTGGTTATTAGCACGATTAAAGATAGTACTATCTATAGCCGTGGTTATTATTTATTACTATTAAAAGTGTTAACAACAATATTACTATTATTATAATATTATTTAAACATCATTTTCTTAATATAATATTTTAATTTAATTTAATTTTTAATTCAGTAACCGACAATTATATGTAAAGGATTTTTTTTTACAATAAGCAAAAGTAATGGTGTGGATTTATAAAAAAAAATAACGGAAAAAAAGTGCAAATTACAATATTTGAGACAGGGGGCTTATGTGAAGTGGCCATCTATTGATTGAACTTCATAAAATTAATAACTAAAACTAATTTATGCCCAACAAATTTACCGATATTAATAAATAATCTAACACATTTAACATGTATTTAATAAATCGGTCAGAACATATAGTTATTGAAGTCCCTTGAACCGTATAGTACGTGTGACGACTGGTCTTTGAATGGGATCTGAGCAAGTGCGCGAAACGTCACGTACCACCGACGTTCCGTTACCCATAAGACGGAGATGTATTACCCATACCACGCAGGTGCACATATTGAACCAAACCATTAAAAATAAAACATTATTGTGGGAAAAAGACTAAAGAGAAAGAAATACGTGTAATATTATTACCGAGTCGCAAAACAAACACGCTCGGCAGAAGAGTTTCTCTCTCATTTCAATAATTTGACGTATGTAGTTATTGGTAATAGGTAGGTAGGTACTGTTCAACTACAAGGGTCATAATAATTATTACAGCAATAAAACTACAGAATAGCTGATCATGTAGTCGAAGCTGTAATAATATTTTTTTCTGACTTCGGAGAAATAATTTTTTTCCACCACAGCTAAACGATTAATTCCTTTTTACCACAACTATTTATACTAAAATAATTAATTAAAATAAACACATTTGGAATATACTAATTAGAGAATATGTTAGGTAGCGATAAGCTTCATCACCAATTAACTTGCAAAAGGAAATACTACACTGTATAAGTCAGCCAGAGTTGTTTTCGCAATTATATCGAATAATAATATAATCTTTTTCAATAAACCAAACATCTTAAACTTGTAGTTTTAAAACAGCCTACCTGAAGAATAATATATTGTTAGCCCTCAACAAAATATAAATAATTTTTTACAAACCACATATCTAATCAAAAAAGTAAGATTATTAAAATAGTTTTCACCACATATAATAAAATATGAATACAGAAAAATATGTAATATATCGAAACACAACCAACACAATTAATTAATAATTTACTCCCCATTTTTGAATAAAAAAATAATGAACATAGTAAATATTTAATGCCATGTTATATTATATATAAATAAAATATATGAAATAATAATCAAAAAGATAAGTGGGAAGGTCATAAAGGTGAGGTGGCAAAAAAGCAAAAAAAATAATGAGTAGTCAAGCCTTCAAACCAAAAAATATTAAAGTTTATAATGTATAACTAATACACTTATTTATCTGTTAAAAAAAAATATTTATTCAAATTATATTTTATAAGTTGTTTTTATCTTTATGATTTTTAAGTTAATTAGTTTTTTTTAATCATAACATCGTTTTTAGTTTTATATTCTAAAGCCAACTACTTTTCTGAGAATTAATATTATTTTATATGTTTTTATTTATAAGTCGAATTTTGAACGATTAGTTAATTAGTTATAATACGCCTTATAAGTACTCAAAAGTATTTAAATTTTAGACGAGTTTTTGATTGTAGAAGCACAGGAGTATCTAAATATTAATATGCAGAAGAATATTACATAACATTTAATATGAAACTAAAAATGACTAAAAATATTTCAAGTAATATAAAAAAAAAACGTATTTTAAAAAACTGTAATACCTATTTTTTGAGATAACGGGTGTTTACTGTTGAATATTCATTATCCTCCTAATAATCCGCCTAAGACTCAATATTAATTTTATTTTTCAAATTATTTCTTAAAATAAACATAAATTAATAACCTAAATTAAAATTGTCTAGAATCGTTGACTATATTGTAATAAATCCATTAAGTTTTTGTGTTTAAAATTAAATATTATCAAAATTATAAATGTTCGTATCAAGAGTAACAATTGTACGCTTATAGAAACTAAACTATTAAGATTAGGCTATCAGTTTAAATTGAAAGGGAAAAGAAGTAGGTACCTACCTTTGTTTGTTTACATTATAATCAGTATAAAAACATAATATTAAACATAAAATATATTATGTATGAATATGATAAGTAATTACTAATAACCTTTACCTAAATTGTAACATACCATTAAACCGATGTATAATATATACATCTATATCTCTACTTTAAAATTTGAAATAACAAAATTTATGGGGTTTGCATAAGAACTTACCGTAATCTACATCATTTATATCTCACTAACTAAATTTGCTAGCTATTGTAATAGCTTTTACTAATAGTTTATTAGTAAAAGCATAATACATATTTTACTTATATTTATTAATTTCAGATTCTATATGGATTGATGAACGTAATGATTATAATTGTGTGTTTTTACAATGCTCTTTCTAGTAGAAAAAATGCGCTGATTATCAACTTTGATCTTTGATGGAGGTTTTTGATAAAAAATTGGATCTAGTATTGATACTTTTAAGAGGTAAAATTGAATATTCTCAGTGCTATTTAAGATACACAGGGGGGGAGGATATGAATATAAGTTAAAATTATAGTAATATTATTATTAAAATAATTGTTTGGATACCAAAAAGTTGGCCATCTTTACTCAGAATCATTTTTCATCGTATACAATGATAGATTCATTGGATTTAAATTTAACTCATCCATAACAGTGTCTATTCGCAATTACGAGGTAAACTGGACATTAACTATAATACAGCAAAGTGGGTACCTACTTTCCCCTTTTTGTATATTTAAATATATACGTTTATATTCAATTAATTTGAAAATTATCAACAAAGTTTAGAAAATCCTTAGTTAAAAACCGTTTATATTTCGAAAACGGATAAGATTGGAGGAGCAGAATACTAGAATATTGATATTATATCATATAAAATCATGGTTTAATAAAAGTATACAGGGTTATAATTATTATTGATCATTTGAAAGTAAGTTTATACAAATTTATTGAAATATATATATATTTTATGATTTAAAATAACTAAGCTTTAAACAAATGTAAAGAAACTTAATAAAAAATTAATAACATTTTTAAAGGATGCTACACGTGTATGTAAACCTTATAAATTATAACCTTATATAGTGCCTACCTACCTTCCTATGTAGGTACATAATAATACAATATATAAATGTAAATAATTAATAACAAAAATCGTATTAAATTTTTTTTTAGCTTCCCAACTATATGATAACTTTTTTTTTAATGTTACGATATAAAACTACATTTAAGAAGTATTCATATTATTATTAATTATACAATTTCAAAATTATAAATTAAAGAAACATTAATATTACCTATATATTTATATCAATATATTATAATAAGATAAAAGATGTGTTTTTCATTCATATTTTGCATTTTTTCCATCAAATTGTAAGAATATTTTTTACCATTCTGATTGAATGTATTCGAATGTTTTAACTTCCACTTTACAGAACCGATCAATAATTAATCCATTAGTTTTTGAGGTTAGAAAAATAAAATAAAATAAATATCAAATAATTCTCTTGCAAATATCCATTTATATGATCTTTATGATGGCTAACATGAATCCGAAGTCTATAATAGTGCAGACCTCTTTATTCGTGTAATTACCTTTAGTATTTGTATGTATATTTAAGACTTAAAGATCAAAGATCATCCCTCTCATTCAACACGCAACACATTAAAGATGACGCCCAAATAGATTTTATGTAATTAAATCGACTGTAAATAATTCAGATTTTTATTTTATTTTCCTTGTACACAGCACAAAATTATAATTTTCTATCCAATTAAAAATAACTGATAAGCCGAGATTTTATACTTATAATAATGACCATCATGGATCTCAGCAATAGATCCCATACAAACCACATTCATTATATACGCACGTACAATATTCAAGTATATATTTTTAATTGACTTCTTATCTACAGCGGACTAATTTTAATTTAATAATAATAGCAAATATACACACTACTCCTAAATTTATATTTGAAAATTACGCTGAGCTTTAACAATATTCATTATAGCATTAAGAAAATCCGCAAGATCTATGTTTTCCGCAGGTCAATAATTATGAATTTCACTCTACACTAACAAATTGTTAATTTAAAATAAACTTACGTCATTATAGGTACTAAAATGAGACTTTTTTAACTGATAATACCAACTATACCAACGTGTACCTATATATAATACAGATTAAATAGTTAATAAAACATACACGTAGTGTAATAATTTTAATACTTAAATAAACATGATACCTAATATTTAAAAAAAATATACGTAGTAAAATAAAATAAAGAATTCGTAAACAAAATTATTAATGTTAATTTTTAGAGTTAATTTATTATTTCTTTACAATTAAGAAGTATAAAATGAAAGTATATTAAACAATAAACATGTCATTAAAAATACCATAATTTAATTTACAAAATGTAGATAGTTATAAATCATGATTTAGTCTTGAAGAAGTGTCTTGCAAAAGTAAGAATATAAGATAAATGAAAATCATTTTATTCATTAATATATTGTGCCTTAACAATAAATATTTTTTTCTTCTCATTATTATAACATAGAATACATTTTTCATTTTCAATAGTTTATAAACTTCATCAAATTAAACACACAATATCAAAACACATAGCCAAAATTATCAAAAAGTACAATCATCAACCACCGTCAACCACGGGTAATACAATTTTCAATCAAGTTAAATGGCAAACACACTAGAAAAAAATAAACCTGAACAATAAGGGAAATAAAAACTATACAAAGCATGTGAAAGGCAAACTTGCGAATTAAAAATATAAGACAAAACAATACTGAATAGATTAAAAAGTGGACATATCAGAAAAAGTAATAACACAGGTTTTTTTAATAGAAAAAGAATATAGACCAATATGTGAAACCAATGGAATAACCCTTACTATCAAACACATACTGAAGAATACCGCAAGTACATGGAGAAATTTCACAAATGTAATATACCTAGCACCTTGGATACAAACCTGGAACCGGATTCAAAACAACAACCAGAATAAGTACTTATTTAATATTTTTATAAAAATCTAAATTGTATGTGTAATCTAAAAAAAAAAATATATATTAAATATTTAAAAACTAATAGGCTGTTATGATCCAAAGTTAAATTTTTGATCAATAAAAAAAAACAATATCAAATTCAATATTGAAATAAATATGATAATAATACTAATAATTCATGAGTACATTTTTATTAGTAAGTACTTACTACAAATGTTTAAAAATCAATTTTTTACTGATTATATTGAACAAATAATAAGTATTAAAATATAATATGATGTCTTGATTAGATTTATTATAATATCTACATAAATAAATAACCTTTTTTAAAATTAGTTATGCTAGTTTAAATAACCTCAGATATTCGTAATTTTATCATTTTTTTTTTTTTTTAGTATATTTTATTTATAACAAATTAGTTTAAGCATCCATATTTATATAATCATTATTATTTTTTGCATTGTTTACATATTTAAATTTATTTTAAATATCTGATAGTTAAGACATTAGTATTGAATGCAAAAATTATTTTTTATTATTTTAATAGCAATTTCATTTTAAATCTAGTTTAAATTTATATAATTGTCAGCACTTGATTCATTACTAAATTTTCAAGCTAACCGTATTCACTCTGTATAAATTATAAATATAAACATTATACCTGCCACATATAACAATTATATTCTACCTTTGAAACATATATTTTAATAAATTGCTTAAATAATGAAAAAGTAAATATTATCAGTTCTAAAATACTTATAATTTGTTGATTT
>NC_042494.1:105711429-105744729 GCF_005508785.2 Acyrthosiphon pisum
TCAAAAAATATTTACCGTGAATTGTTTAAAGTAAAAAATGTATATAATTCGAATTTAACTAATATGGAAACACTGTATAAAATATAAACACTATAATCTATAATTTAGTTTTGGGTTGGAAAAAAATTAAGTACGTTAGCGTTGTATAAACAAATTATCTTTTTTTTAACTTAATAAAAAGTTAACAAAAAGTGTGTATTAACTTTTAACTTAACTGAGTTAACCTATAGTTAAATTAACTTTTAACTTTTAACTTTTTATTATTGGTGCATATTAACTTAACTTAACTGAGTTAAAAAAAATCATTAACTTGCCCAGCCTTGCATATTTTATGTCATTACGTGTGAGAATTGTATTATTTTTTTCAGTTAAATACAAATAACTATATTGGACGAGGAGCAGGTCAGTGGATAAGACTTAACCCATGCCCAAAAAATAAGCGTTTCAAAATATTTATAATGCCTCAAAAAAAGCTCATAAGTCATAAGTGTATGAAAAAATGTTTAGGTGAGAGTCAAGCCCCTTAAATTTAAAGGGTTAGAACGCCGATGTTTAAACAGTTACCTATATACTTTACTATGGTACATGGTATTAGTTGTTACGATTGCAATAATCGCGTTTTACTATCATTGTATGAACTACCAGCAGCTCATTACAGCAAAAAAAGAAAATTAAATCTAACGACGTAAATATAAATTCACACCAAACAAGCAAAAACTCATTAAAAACTAAAAAGTGGGTTTAGAGTAAAAACACATACCTACCTACTATGAAATGTATAGAGAGCAGTATTTTGGAGAAAATCTAAATTATTCTCAATATATAAGTAGTTCGATAAAAAAATGTACAAAAACTAATAACTATTACCATTTAATATAAATACTATAGTATATTTTATAATCAATGCTAATACCTATTTCAAAAACGCTGATGGACAACCCGTCTCGTAATTATCGTTCTCTATACATTTTATAATACATTTTTTTACTCAAAAACCACTTGTTAATGCTGTTCTGATTTTTTCTCCATGGACATGTTTTTACCGCTGAGAATTATGGTTATTAACTAAGTGATGGTGAAATCGGCAATTAGATCTATTGTCTATACCTTATGTATCATAAACTATAGTGATTATACTATAGGGAATATATCAAATTGGAGTATTACCACTGCTTTTGTAATATAATAAATATGTACCTATTATAAATTATAATGAAATAAGTAGAAATTCGAGTATGAATATGAACATTACTATCTATATTTTCAAGATTGTTCTAAAATGTCTTTAAAAAAAGGCTATGAAGTCATGGAGGGTTTTGACCACCCACATTCTTCTTTTGTACACCTATATGGCTATGTCACTGATTGTTTTACATAGATATATATATAATATACTGTAATCATAATTCATAATGTTTAATAATACAAGCAATAGTAGCTATAGTTTAAAGATAAACTCTAAATATAATATAAATAACATAAGAATCACATTTCTTGATATTTTCTGTAGTTGTGTAAACAATAGAACATTTTATTTTATGCATCCTGAATCTAATAACGTGTTACCTATAATATTTTAAATTGATGATTTCAATAAAAAACAAATATTATGTTCAAATAATCGATCAAACTGATACACAGAAAATGGTAATAAACAGTAAATAGTAATAATATTAATATTATTAAACATACGTGTTGTAAGTTAAGGAGTATTACTAGTTAAGAAAAAATAGAACTCGACTAATTTTTTAAGGTTGGCCACTCAGGCATTCAGTTTTTATTGCATTTGTTAATATATTAATCTATAATATGTACATAATATTATGTAAATATAATTCTTTTAAAATACAGTTTTAAATACAAATATTATTTGAATATTTAAAATGTATGCCGTGTGCTGTATTTAAATGTTCATATATTTTTGTAATAACACAATCAGTTATAAAATGTTCTAACAATTAGCTTTAATGGTTAGATTTACCATCCTATGTGCAGCACTGTTATTATAAATGCCGCTTTTATTTGTAATCGTGCCCGAACATTTGAACTCTCTTATCTATAATGACGGCCTGTGTTCGATGTTCTGACGTCATCGTTTTTTTTCCTATCTCACTTCACGTGTGTAAATATTATACATAGGTATACCATATATATACATAAATATATATATATTATATGTATATACATATAACTCAATGAGAAAAAGACAGCCATTAATTAGCCTAATATTTTATTATTTACTTATTTAAATTCTTTTAAACCAAAATGAATTAAAACACCAATTATTGTGGAAATTAATGTTTAAAAAATGCTCAAATAGTTGAATAATTATATTAAATACGGATACATAGTGACTTGTGACTAAAAATATCATTACATTACGTCTTAACGATCATTAAAAACGCACTGAAATTGCAACAAATATAACGTTATTACATCCGACATCGTTCTGATGACATAAAACTAAGGTATTTACTGTTCATTGAAGGGATTGACGTAAATGTTATATTAGTCAATTACTTATACAGCGACTTATAATCAAAAATATCGACTATACAAATACATAAAAATACATAGTACATAGGCTATAGTTAGTACCATAGAACTTATTTAAAACTATATTTTTGTTGAATCCATCCTAACTCAAAAAATATTTGAACACCAAAAAAAAAATGATTTGCCCTCCAAGCGAACAGTCAATAACGAATTTTGTTTTTATTAATATTATGTATAATATTTTTTCTTTCCCTCTCTCACTAGAACGTTCCATGAACTTTGCACCGTGTTGGCGATAAGCTAACGCTCGACCGAACACTACTGCATATGCGAGGCTGCTCAGCATATTATATTAGAATCAAATGAAACGAAAAAACCTCTCTTATCTGAGAAGGCCTACGCGAACCTTTGACACGGTTATCTCGAAGCTCGTTAAAAATCCATTGAATTGCTTCATCGTTCGGATAAACAAAACGTCACTCAACGTGAGTATTGAATTATCCGGGAAAAAAATTTAAGAATTAAACGCACACAAATATTTAAAAAAAAAATAAAATAATAACTTCGATGAGACTTGCCTTTGCTTCATCACATGGCAGAGCCCATGGTAGACAAATTACAGGCAGAAGAGAAAAGTCACTGATGTACCTGGTTACGCGAAAACCGCAATACACACGGCAAAACCGAGCGAGCAAACTAACACGACTTTTTGTTCAACAAAATATACAAACCAAATAATAAACGTTATTATTTATCTTATCGTTAAGTGCATGTGTGTCGGAGGATAAGGCTCTTTTTTTTATTAATATTATGGGCGGCTCCGACTGATACGACGAGGCATATGGAACGTCATGATTACACGCTATCAAGTTGATGATAACGCACCAATGCTAAGGTCTGTGGCCAAAACATCGTCACCAAACGGTCGGTCACTCAAGTTTTGCTTGAACCCGGTTAGTGGTCAGTGAACTTGTTGAGATGGAATCTCGAGGATATTAACAGAAGTCATTAAGGCAGACATTCCCTCTAATGGCCAACCTTGACTTTGAAATCGGTCAACTCGGCTAAGTAGGTATTTAAAACTATAGTCTAATACTCTAATGTCTATAGCGTTACAGACGAAAATTATCCAACGTAAACTACCCTAAATACAAACCAGGTTTTATGTTTCCGTAAATGTATCATAATTCGTATAATCTACAATAGACTAAGCTCAATAAAAATCCAACGAATAAATAAAATACTTCTAGTAAGTAGGTAGATAGGTATATTATTATTTACATTGTTCACAAACTTAGAATTCCTCACGATTCCTAGTGACTTTACGTAATGAATTGTTATTATACTATTAAAACTAAAATAAATCATATTATACTCGAATACTCGATTAAGTGTACAAATATCATGGGGCCTCTCTTTGGGGCAGAACGTAAAAAATAACATAAATCGAATGCATAATATGAAATAATATTATGTAATAATGTATATAAATTCGAGGCCACAGGGTATACAAAACAGTTACACATTTTTGGGAAATATTTTTCAAATTACATTTCATTGTTCACTTCAATGACATTTGTATTAAATTTGAAAAATTTGTATTCAAAAACAATTAATTAGCTGCCAAGCAAATTTAATAAGTTCTTTTACTTTTTAGTCAATAACTTTATTTTAATTCTTCCTACTGGATAATTATATAGTTTTTAATAAACATTAATAAACAATAATAATATAATATTGCTGCCGTATTAGAATAGTACCAACAAAATATTAATACTTTCTCCCTTACATACACATAATTAAAGATAAAGTAAAAACTTAGTTTATTATTTTCTGTGAAATTGTAGATGAACAAACAATACATTTTTTAAATGTATTTAAACACCGCCCTTGTGTGACTTGGAAAATCATTATATTTTGACGTTTTGAAACATTAGTTTAACACTGTCGTGTACACAGTGAATAATAAAGCGATGAAATAAAAAAGCGCCGGTATAGGTATTATGTTTTAATGGTATTACCATGGGTCGGTTAAAGGCTAACAGTAATCGGGCCTAAGAGCTGAGAGGATTCCGACATAATATCCGATCGCAAGCCAATTTTAAGGTATAGTCACGTATTTAAAACATAATAGTAAAAACTAAAAATATAAACGCAAGTTCGGTAAAACGGCTGTACAAATTACTTCACCAGAATCTAGAGTGTCGGTGAAAAATTAATAACAAATGTGAATTTTGCCAAAATAAAAATATTAATCGTCCAACGTCACATTAAGACAAGTCGAGTTAACAAAACAATAGCAACAGCCAACACGATTATATTATAGGTAGTTATAATATGTTATAGTAGATATAAAAACAACGTCTGTGCACTTACCAAAAGCTCTCAAGTAAGTGGCATTATTATTGCTGGCCGGCATGTCGCGGCTGTGGTATCGTCCCGCGGTGCAGATAACGCCGGTTGAACAACGCGGGAGGAGATAAGGCAGAAAAACGCGTATTAAAAAAAAAAACAAATAAATAATAATAATAATACTCAGTTATCGTTTTTACTATTATCGTACATATTATTATTACTATTATAATCAAACGCTGGCGGTTTAATGGGTGAAAACTTTCGATAAAAACACGTCACGCTGCGCCCGCGGTACGGTCAGTGGTGGTGTGTGCGTAGTGTGCGAACGTGCGGTGCGTGAATGCCGCTGCGGTGCAGTCGTCGGCGAACCGAGAGAGTCGGGAGAGCACGAAGTACGCCGCGGCCGTACTATGAACGGTGCGGAGCGGCGCAGAGAGGAGGAAAACGAAAAATCGGACGGACGCGAAGATCAACAATTATTATACAAAATAATAATAACAACGATATACTTGTACAAATTTTTTTACGAAACAAAATAACGACCCGACAATGTACGCTATAAATAAACGTAAGACAATATCATAAGATGACAGTCGGAATATCGATGGTGGATTTTTTTTGTTTTAATTGTTGTGCACTGCGCAGGCGCCGGCCACCGCTGTTGGACGACGGCCGCAACCGGTGGTACGCGTCGGTCGGCGCGGCGTGACAATCGGGCGCGACAAAGTTATGCGATGTAATATTATTATTATTACGGTTGATGAGTCGGTCGGTGACTGGTGGGGGCCGGGGGGCCTGAATGGAATATTGCCGAGACGTACGCGTTCGTGCGTGCGTGCGTCTGGATCGGTTTGTGCGGCTCGTGTCGCGTTTCGGACGACGCGCTGTGTAAACAAGTCGCGTCGGTTGCGGTGATTTTGTTATTTTTTCGTTTTAATTACAACAATTTATTCAACAAGTAAAACGTGTACAAACAGTAAGTTGTATACGTCTCTGGAGACGTGCAACGACAGACTCGCAAGTAAGCGGCGACGATGCTGGACGGTTTATTGCGGTGCGCGGTGCGCGCGCGACGACGACGGATGCAGTTCGAATGGGCAACAGGCGCGCGATCGATCGCGGAAAAGTGAACCGGTTCTAGGACGCGGCGCGCGGCAGCCCCGGCACCGCGACGCGACACTCGCCCGGCCGCCTACCGCGGCTGACGGAGCGCGTGCAGCCGTCCGGGACTGCCCACTTTTCCGTCACTGGTCCATTCGCGTAAGCGCTCTCTTCTCCGCCGCCGCAGCCTCCGCCGCCGCCGACGCGTGAGTTCCCGCTTTACCACCCTCCCCACCACCTCTCTCCCCCTTCGATAGGCAACAATTGTTGTTACGACGAGAGATACCTAACGATATTGTACGACGACTGATGATTAATTTATGGAAAAATTTATGAAAAACTTTACATGGAGATCAATACTTTATTGGAACGGGTGTATAAATTCTCCACCTCTATTATTATTTTAATTTTAAGACTGTGATATATCGTATATATTTAATACTTAATCGCGTTGGCACGTAGCTGGTGTACTCATGTAAGCCATATATATACATTTTTTTTTAAAATCTTCCTTCCCCTGAAATCGGGATCAGAGACAGGGGCCTTGTAATAGAGTGTAGAGTGTAAATTATACCGTAGTCAGTTGACTAAAGCATAACAATTATAACAATTCTACTGCAGATCTAGTATACATGTGGCTTTAGGTTTATATAGATATATTATAATATAATTTTATGATTATATGAATATAATAATATACGTATAGTATATGAATAACGCTACATAAGCGACCATAATGTGCAATAATAAGTACATCATATTTATGTATATTATACTAAGAAATTATAACAGTCAGACGGCGCACAACTCGACTTTATAACCTATTAAATATTTTATTTTAATTAGGTTTTCCAATGCTATATATTGATCATAATATAATATAGTTTATAAATGCACAAACACACATACGCATAGACATACACATTATAAATTATAATATGTAAATTTAATGAATTCCAATTAATGATCCCATATAAAAATGTCCAATCCTTCTAAGAATCTTTAACTTTTAAGAATGATAATATAGCCAGTATTATAGGGGTTTGATTTACCTTGACATCCGATGCGTAAATCATCAGAAACCTGGACACACGTTTTGATCGATCGGAAATAAACAAAACTAGCTTCGCCGGAAATACAGATACCCGCATAAAATAAACAACACTTAAATTATATATAAATTATAATAATTGTATACTTCCTCCAGGACGGAAATGCAAAAACTATTAGATCGGGAATCGATGAGCAGGTCCCCCACATAAAATCTTGGACCCCTGGACTAAATGTTTTGGCTGGCTCTATAAAATATTATTTAATATTTAATAAGTATTCCTGTCAAAGTTTCAAAAAATACTAATTTATTTCAACTGGCCCTTAAATACCTGGGCTCCTGTACCCCTGGTCCAACAGCCTCCCGCACTTCTGGTGGCCCTGGATATGAGTACATGACAAATTCGAAGAAATCGAACGATGCGACAAAAATGGACGTGGGGAAAATCGTCAGAGAAACAACAGTTTTCCTAAGACAGACTAAGGAAAACATCGCGGTTATTCACTCGCGACTCACGAGTAAAATATCGACGCGCCGATCGCTTCTGCCGAGTATACCGGTGTGTGACCCTGATGAGTGCGGTTGAAATCCCGTCACAACATTTTCTGTTGGTTACTCGGTTAGTAATATCATTGATTACAGAATATCTGAACTATATTAACTCAATTAAGTATAGACTATTATAGTCTATAATATTCTAGTCAGTTGTAGTCACCAGCTGTTTTCTTTGCACCAATATGACCGTTAATTTAGAATATGTTATCGTATTTGTGCATATTATAATATGTGTATACCTTTGTAAAATAGTTGCGTAACGAACGCGCAGTATTATGACAAAGTTCTACTTCCGTCTTCCCGTTTATCCAAACTTCACCGACCGACAAGTCCGTGAATGCGTACGGAAATTGTCATCGAAAACTCATAGCGTATAATTTAGATCTTGGATGAGATCCCCCCCCCCCCCCCCATCACACTAATGATCTATCAATGAAAGTCAATCGTCGCTACTCATTAAAATAGTATATGTAGGTACTCGACGAATTTTATAAAATGGAGGAGAAATAATTTCATATTTTTATGCTTGGTTGCGTTCTTCCCTCCTTCTTCCTTTGACTTTTATGTCCTATGAATATCGCTCTCTTATATAATATGCCAGAAATTCGTTACTTGTAATCGGCGACTATTTCCACTTAAAATTAGGATCGGTGATATAAAAAGAAATACGTTTTACCTAACCGATCACTTTGGTTATACAAACCGGTCACCCTTTTTTTGTAACCATCTCCAATGGACGGTTACTGTTCCCCTCTGCTAATTAATTTCACATGTTATCGATATTAATTTAACAAACAATGGTAACACGATAAAAGATTATTATTTTGGTATAGGATTGGGTTAGCTATTATTATCAAACCAATATCTGGTGAAAATATCTTACCGCCGGTTAATTGTCTGTAGTTCACTATTAATTTGTCACCGATCTAATCCAACGAATTTGTGGATGTAGTTCGTTCACTGACTTTTACATTTTTGTAAGTAAATATAATTTATTTGAAATGTGCTTGACAGTGACGTCATTTGAGGGGTAGACATTTACCCCTGTTTAATTTAAAATACAGCCCAATGCGGGCCGGTTGTTGATGAAAAACAAAACTATTTTTATGAATTTGAAGAAATTATATTGTGTAGGTAGGTAGTAGGTACTAGGAAATTATATTGTTACAATAATAATTTTGCTATTTGTAGTTATTAAGATCGAGTAGGTACCATTATAGACGCATGGGCGTGATTTGGTGTAAGTAGTGTGATTATGTGTTCGTTGTATGGTGGAACATAATGTTATTATACCTGTCTATATTTTTTAAATGCCAGCTATTATTATACGTATTCTTCTTCTTCTGTTGAACGGAAGACGCAGGTGGTGCCAGGGAAACTCACCTGAAAGACGCGGGTATTATATAGGTACAACAAGTCTCAACAACAATAATAATACTATAATTTTATATAATATTATTTTTAAACTTCATTTTTTTCATTTCAACGGTAATATAATATATGTCCGAAGGCGCTTACAGGGGTGGCAAAGGGGCCATTGTCCCCGGGTTGATTGCATGTACCTACTTTGATATCAATATCACTATAACTAATATTAGTAATTTTTCTCTTGCCTTGGGCTGGTGGAATTTTATCCTGCGGACAAATTTGTATAATAATTAAAAATTCTGGAACAACGAATGAAAAACTTTCGAATAAAGTTTGTTATGATAGTTTAATTATGAGGCGTGTGCGTACTTACAAATTTAACTCTGCAGTCTGCGCATTTTAATTTCATAACAATATTTTCACAAATATAAACTTACTATGTTAGATTAGGTTACTATACACGCAGCGTTTTCAGAGACGTTTTAATTTTTAAAATCAAATACTATTTATTAAACCTTTAATTTATTGACTATTTAAATTCAAATTATATCGATCATTATAATACTATAAAACTATAAAAGTAATGTAATAACTAATAATAAATATAATTTAGTAGACAAATTTAATATATTATAATATAATTAGTATTAACAATATAATTTATATTATATAGGTACAGTAAATACAAATTATAGAGCACGATTTAAGATAGTACTATCTTAAATCGTGCTATAGAGTGAGGACTACCAAAATGTAGTAATAGATATTAATCAGTACCTCGAGGTATTTTCGCTATCAAAACATTTTATATTGATAATTCTAAATTGTTAAACTAAAATTATATATAAAGCTATTAAGAAATCCAAAATTATATACGGGCATCTGATAAAACGGTCATCAGTGGTAAATTACAGACGGCAGAGCTTTGCAATGGTACATTAATATTTAATATACCTTATACCTATAATGGGGTGACTAATGGGTTAGGCGAGTGAAGTCAATATCATATGCATTATATAGCCCTTCATAATATTGGTTTTCGATTCTAGGATTATATTCTAGTTATAACATTTTTTAAATTTTATTTTTGTTCTTTTGTGTTCATCACTAGTGATCGCATTTATGAACAGAAAGTTTAAATCAGTTTAAGGGATGATTAATGGTAGCAAATTTGATATAGTTGGTAGTTTGGTACTTTGGAGGGTCAAAAATAAATAATTCCTAGAATTTTTTACCCAATCGGGAAAAACAAAAAAAAGTTTAACGAAAAACTGTAATATTTACTCTAAGCCAGTTTTTGACGAAATAGGTTTTGTTTTTTTTGTCAGAAAGTTGGAGCACCTGGAAGTAATTACTTTTTTTTATAGATATTTCAAGTTAAATTTTGACGATATTAGATTTTTAAACGAAGAATATCAATTTTAGTTATTTTGTTTAATTTAAAATATATATTATTCGTTGGTACTAACTTTTAAAGTATATTATTATATTGTATAGGTACATATACGATGATATTTTCAAATGCAATATTTTGCCAAAATTAATTCAACTTAGTACTTACTATAACCTACTATATATTAGTAAAATAATTTATAATCAAAACAAATGATCGTAGGTACATGACATTTTTACTGAATGTTCATATTAGCATTTTCTATACATCATAACATTTTCCAAATATTTTGATTTATTTTGAGCTGTTAACGGACATTTTAAGTTTCCATTATTTTTAGTTTTTTTTTCTATAAATATCAATAAAATTTTATTTGTTGGTTAAAAAAGCTTGACAATTTAATAGAAGGCTCCTAGCATATTGTTTCAAAGGCAGATAAAAAAAATTAAAAATTCATAGTCACAATTTTTTTTATTAGCATCTAAAGTTTAAATATTGACAAAATACGTAAAAATGACGAAAATTTGCAAATTATTTTGAGTTAGAAATTCATGAAAAATTTTTTTTTTAAATCTAAGATTAAGGGGCCGGAGTGGCGCAGTGGTCACACAGTTGACTTACGACTCACACGGTCATCGGTTCGATTCATAGCAAAGTGCAAAAAAATGTGTGTGATTCTACGCAGTCACCATTTTCCCGTGCTGTCGTCCGATTGCGTCATCCGGTTTCCAACTAGGTCCCACTCTACTGGGAGTGAAGACCGCACATGTCTCCTCTTGGAGAAGGGGGGTAGTATCATGCATATAGTGATATATACATTGATAAATAGATCACATGATCTCCCTACTACCCACTTGTGATAAGCATTGTCAAAGACCTTGAGGTCGTTACAATGAACAAATATAAAAAAAAAAAAAAAAAAAAAAAATCTAAGGATTGAAAATTTAAAACAAAATTCCTCATAAGTTTGTCTACCTTTTTCAAAAAAAAAAAAAAAAATGTCTACAAGAAAGTCAAATTAAATTCTTATGAGCGTTTGAAATTCATACTTTTACAATATTGGATATTCACTCGATTTCTCATGTAGCGATTTCCTTATTTTGTTGTAATTCAAAAACGAATAACTGCAGATACATGAAAATTTTACTGAATATTATATTAGCATTTCCTATACACCATTATATTTTCTATATACAATGAAATTTTGAAAATAATTTGACTCTTTTTGAGCTGTTTACGGACATTTTCAGTTTTAAATTTTTTTAGTTTTTTTTTCTATAAATATCAATAAAGTTTTATCTGTTGGGCCAAAAAGTGTATAAATTTAATACAAAGCTCCTGATATATTGTTACAATATCAGTTGAAAAATATTAAAAATACATAGGCACAATTTTTTTTTATAAGCATTTAAAGATCAAATTTTAATTTGAAAAATTATTTTGTAGTTAAAAATTTATAAAATGTTCAATTTTTGTATCTAAGAATTGAAAATTTAAAACAAATTTCCATGTAAGTAATTAATTCTGTTACCAAAAAATCTAAAAAATACATTTACACAGTTTATTTTTATAGTCATTTTAAGTACAACTTTGGACGAAATTACATATTAAAAACCTAGGATAACTATTTTAGTTATTTTGTTGTGATTGTATAATATTATTCGTGAGTACTTGAAACTTCTAAAGTATACTATCATATATCTATGATAGTACCACGGTTTTTTGTTGATGTATAACGCGTTATAAGTACCTAATAGATATTATGATATGAATGATATGATTAATTTGGAATTTATTATAGGTACCTATTATAGGTCAATTTTTTTTTAATACCATAGATAAGTGTATATATGTCTAATACATAGACTGATATACCGTCTCCGCTCAGAATCGTTTTTCTTATACAGTGATATTATATCATTGAATTCAAATTTAATACTGTCCATTATACAGTGACCCACTTCTAACCTACTGTACAGCAGAGCGACATCCACTTACCCACCTTTATTTTTATTGTGATATTCTATAGCAGAACAATTTTTAAATTGTATTAGATCCAAATAACTGGCCAGATAATATTGATATCCTATATGGTGACGATAGCATTAGGAGATTGGCAACCAAGTTTCACTTAAATGAAGTATCCACAGTTCGAGAATTTAGAGAATTTAAAGACTTAAAAGATTCCTCAAAAATACCAACATTAAATCCACTCTTAACTGCAATTTCAACTATTGCTGTATCTTCATCTGAATGTGAAAGATCATTTAGTTCCATGAACATCATAATAACGCCTAAAAGAAACGTACCTACTAACTTCTGAACACATAGCATCATTAGTCAAGAAATATTTCTGTATGATGTAAAATTGTATTATAACTGGTGGGGGGGATATGATACCACTTAACAATAAGACATTTAAATGTTCAGGGGTGCACATATTTTTTATACTTTTGCATTACCCTTCTATTTTTTTTCCAGTTCAAGCACTGCTGCTACTAGTTATTGCTTTTTAATGTACCACTAATATTGAAAAAATAAGAAATCATTAGACAACAATACAGACATAAACATTTGAATCGCTACGACATTGCTAAAGTAGATAATAAGTTGATGAATGCACTTTTCTATTAGATACATAGAACAGAAAATAATGAAATTAAAATATATTATGTATAATATAAATTATATAATGATGAAATGTTTAAATGTATGATATTCTTAATACGTCACATGAATAAACAGGAAATGGACGCATCATGGGGACATGGTGAACTATATACAATCAGGTACTTACCTATAACGCGTTATACATCAACAACAAACCGTGATACTATCATATATATATAATAATATACTTTAGAAGTTTCAAGTACTTACGAATAATATTATACAATCACAACAAAATAACTATTTTTATATGTAATTTCGTCCAAATTTGAACTTAAAATGACTATAAAAATAAATCTTGCTTATGTATTTTTTAGATTTTTCGGTAACAGAATTAACTACTTACGTGAAATCTTGTTTTAAATTTTCAATCCTTAGATATAAAAGATGAACATTTTATAAATTTTTAACTACAAAATTATTATTCAATTTTAAATTTGATAAATTTTGTCAAAATTCGATCTTTAAATACTTATAAAAAAAATTGTGCCTATGTATTTTTAATATTTTACAATTGCAATTACAACAATATATCAGGAGCCTTGTATTACATTTTTACACTTTTTGGCCCAACAAATAAAATTTTGTTGATATTCATAAAAATAAAAAAATAAAAAAATTGAAATATTAAATTGCCCGTAAATAGCTCAAAACAAGTCAAAATATTCTAGCGATAACAGCGCGGACATTGACGCCATTCCGATGGTACCAGTGACGGGTTGATAGGGTGTTTTATATCGAAAAAAATTACTTTACGGGAATAACTCTCATGCTTTGTAGAATTGTCGGATTTTGATGACTATTTTTATATCTGAAAGAAGAAGATTTCCTACAATCCGCATCCATCTCTGATTTTGTATTTTATTTCAAATAATTTTAATAAAAAATGCTTTTTATCTTGTATTTTTTTAAAAATAAAATTTGAGAATAAAATATTTAAAAACAGTGATGAATGCGGGCTGAAGAATATTTCCCTCTAGCAATTAAAAAAAAAATTATGAAATTTGGTTGATTTTACAAGGTGGTACGTTATTCCCGCAGAATGTATTTTTTAGGACAAAATGGCATCGGAACCGGGCGCCTTAATGTAGTTGAGTACCTTATTCTACTTAAATTTAAAAATTTATTTTTTTCGTGTCGCGTATTTACATTAATCTTTTAATTTGGGTAAAATATGACTTAAAAATAAATAAATGGGTGGTGCAGCTAAAAATATAAAATTACCACAAACCGCTCAAGAATCGAAAACAATTTCTGGTACGTTTGTGTTTGTCCTTAGATATTTAAAATGTAAATAGTTAATATCTTTAGCATGTTATTCATTTAGTGCATATCCCACGTTGTATACAATTTATGTTTTAAAATTACACACACTATATGTATAATATTGCAGCTCATAAATCAGCCCGCGCATTACTAGCAATTAAACTGACCTCGTGCTGCTGCATTTCCCCCATGAAAATGTACATTATGCACTTATGCGTGAAATGTGCAATGGCCAATGGATAAATATAAAACCAATGCTTTGAATGCTCGGAGATTTTACACCTTAAAGACGGATGCCATAAATCATAATAATATGCAAATGGGAAAATAATTGGTAGGAAACCTAACCTAATGACAATAATATGGAATATAGTACCTACCTAATGCACTAATACTTTTATTTATTGGCCATATCAATGACTTAATAATATAACTTAACCTATTATTTATTAATACACCTATGATCATCTACTGGCTAATATATTATAAATTATAATGTTATTATATAATATAAAATAAATAATATAATATAAAACCAATTGATGCAAAAAAGAATTAAAAATAAACATGAGTAATAATAGTTAGAGAATAGTTTATGTACCTATACGTTATACCTATCTATAAACTGACCATTCCACACAATTACCTAATCCTTTTAAACGTTTCAAATAATATATTAATTCACGTGGTTTAGGTAGGTACCTAAATAAATTTCAATTGATTATAATAATATTATAATGTTATTTACATCCAATAAAATATATTATATCCATATTATGATGTTTACACATAATGTTAATTTAATTCATTATTTCTATATTTTTTTAACACTTGTTTAACGAACCAATAAAAATAAGATTTTAATCACTGGGTACTTATGTCGCTTTCCTGCATGATTATTCTTTATATAGGTATAAGGTAGCTCCTTTTTGACCACTTTCACTTTTATTCACTTTTTTTATACCTTGCAAACACTAGAGAAAATGAAATTCACGATGTTCAAACAAAAGAAACATATTTTTTCATTACATATTGTATAACTAATATAGTGCTTTTAAAATAGTTTCATGAAAAATAACACGCATAGCAAGTGCCAGGTGGACACCTTAAAGACGAAAATAGTTAAAACCTAATAAATAGAAAGTAATAATCATAATAATTATGATTAAATGCATACAAATATATATTATGTTATATGGTAACTACGGTCTACATATGTACCAACTATTATGTAACCTTAGTACACATATACATTTATGTACAAGTTAAAAATTCGAACATTGTAATTTTTATAATATATAAAAGACCGTATCTCCATACAGTAAAAAAATTAGTACAAACCAATAAAATTTACCTTCAGTGGCCTACTACCTAGCTACTTGTTAAAATTAATGTATCAACATACCAACAGCCAATTCCATAAATGTGCAGATAATAATGTAATATGTTATAATATGTATCATCTAGGTACTTAGGTAGTTAGGTGTACTTAGATACTTTAGATAATATTATATACTGGGATAGGACATGCATTTTATTCCAGTGTGATCGAAAATTATACTAGTTACCAAAGTGGTTACCTACATACAATCAAAGCAGTGATATCCTCACCACAGATAACATTAAATTATATTAATATATTTTTTCTCAAAATTGCATATTTGAAAAATAAGTTTAAAAGATGGTAATAAATAAAAATAAAATATGACACGGAATAATGGAATGAAGAGGTCTCCCAGTGGAAGTACTTCATATCTTAATAATATATGTTTATTTTGTCCATGTTTGTCACTGAACTCCTCCTAAACGGCTGGACCGATTTTGATAACATTTTGTGTTGTGAGTGGTATTCTGGATGGTTTGCATTCACAATTGGACCCAGTAGGTCCAACCCGGTGAAATATGGTAGGTGTATACATTTTGTACAAATATATTTATTAAGAATACAAATCTTTAGCTTGAACAACGTATCGGTTAGGAAAGCTAGTATTAATATAAAATAATAACTTTGAAACGCATTATGAGAAATGTGATTATAGTTTTTACAATAATAACAAAAACGAATTAATATTTAAATTAATTGAAATTAATTGAATTTGAAATTCAGCAGATAGCGGATTGATCAAATGTTTTCCATTATCATAAACCGTACCTATAAGTTCAAATATTGACAAAATACGTAAAAATGACAAAAATTTGCAAACTATTTTGAGTTAGATATATTCATAAAAAAATTTTTTTTAAATCTAAGATTTGAAAATGTATTACAAGATTCGTCATAAGTTTGTCTACCTATTATAGGTCAATTTTTTTTTAATACCATAGATAAGTATATAATATGTCTTATACCTAGACTGACATACCGTCTCCGCCCAGAATCGTTTTTCTTATACAATGATAATATATCATTGAATTCAAAATTAATACCATCACAGTTTATAGTGACCCACTTGTAACCTACTGTATAACAGAGCGACATCCACTTACCCACCTTTTTATTTCTGGTGTTACATAAAAACTAAAATTGTTATTTTACAGATACTATTCTATCTAAGGAGTAAAAATTCTCATGGTGTGAAGTCAGTCCGACTTTTTTATGTATCTCAAGAAAAAAGGGCCCATATGCATTTGTTTGCACCTGGGTCTTTGACTCTCCAGTTACGGCACTGCATAAACCGTACCTATAAGTCACAACCATCTAATATAACCATTATGGTAACTATATAGTAGACTCTTCGATAACAGTATACCATGTACAATATATTATTTGTAGGGATATTCTATCCGTGTAAATATTATCTATGGCCTATCGGTAATTATGTATTACCATTGATTATACATTGTATAATATATGTATATTGTATAGTTAATGGTATTACTATTATGTGTATTATTAGGAACTCATCAGATGATGACAATATATGATCAATACTATTTATGTTCCAATGTTCCATATGTTCCTTTTACAATTTTTTTTTTTAATTGAAACAACATCGCAAAATAACCTACAAAACATATTTAATTTTTATAAAAACTTTTGTTCCTTCACACATATAATTCACGTAATAAGCTTTCCAGATAAAAATAATAATTATATTTCACTCCAACAATTATTCACTGATTTCTACTTTATATAGTTTATACACACACGTTATCAATAATTGACTGCCGAAAATAACCGATTTTAGATTGCCAGACAGGGATTGAAATTTTCTCTCAATATACACCGAGTTGAAAATAAATTGCTAGGTATCATGTTTGGTATAAAAATCCTAATCTAGAAAGTATAACTGGAATCGCGATAATAAACACTGTTTAATAATAATAATAATTAGAGCGAGGCGATATATAGGAGGCATTTGTGCGGTAGTTGAAGTGTCGAGGAAAATTTCGCCACAATTATTGACCTGTAAAAAAAAACCTCGCCCATCGAATTCCTGCGCCATGGGCAAAGTACTACGTACTAAACGTTGTGTCGAATGCGTTCTCAAAACCGGATGCTGTAGAAGAATAGGAATCGCGTGGGCTTTGGGAGTGTTCCATCACCGCGATACCATAAATGGCATTAAAAAAAAAATAAATAACCAACCCCCACGCAATGTTGGGCGACTCGTTTTTGCCGCAAATTTATTTCGTTTTACTCGACAGCAAGCCTCATATTATGTATATTATATATTTAATGAACAGACTACAGTTTCGGTTAAACGGTCACATACAATATTGAACTCTAATCCTATTTACTGGTTCACAACTTACTAGTCGCAGAAATAGTTTTGTGAATTTATATAGTAGGTATATAGGTACTGCCCACTGCAAAGTCATTATGTACATTTTATTTTACATGTTCAAGTATAATAGTCTAAAATCAAATTGTCCAAAACCCAGGATTTTTTAGAATGTTATAAGCTTATACCTCCCGCCCCCATAATTTTAATGAACCTAAATAATTAATAAATACTTACCTATTAAATAGTTTTAAATGAAAAATGTATTATAGTTGGTGACATTAAAACTGGCACGTCGTGGCCAGGCCGTGATGTAGTTTGAGAACAAACTCATGCACCACGGGTGGTAACAAAACATGTTTTATAACCAACCACCAAAAAAAAAACTACATTTTGGATGTTATGCCACTAGGTTCATTTAATGTTCCCTTCCAAATACACAGAGCACTTTGATTAGGTTTATTTTATATTCTCTCCAATACTGAACCTATATTTTGTATGAATTATTTATTTATATTTTATCAAAGCAGAACATACAAATATGAATACGTCTTATACATGAGAACATGGTGTCAATGTATTTATTAATGGTATCTAGTTGGAAAATAATTTTTGGATCGTGGAACACCGGTAAATATTTTTTCTGAATTGTATTTATCTGGAACTGTGATTTGGAACATAATTTATTATTTTGTCGGAAAAATATTTGCTTATAGAAAAGTATTTCGTTTGAAAGTATATACGTATATATACGTTTAGACAATTTAACCGTCAGAAAATATTACTTTGTAAGTGTATTTAATTGAAACGTTGATAGTATAAGTTCAGAAACCCATTTTTTTGGAAATGTATTTGTTACTCAGAAGTATTCAAACGGTGCGTCGTGACTCCGAGGGACGTTGCAAGTATTTGTCAGTGGATCAGAAGGTGAAAAAAATATCGATGATAACGATTAATAAGCATATTATTTTATTCTAAACTTAAAACATTTAATTTCAATCGTCGATGCATATTTTAACTTTAAAATAGCTTTCGTTCTGTGTCCTTAATAATTGGAGAGCCACCGAAATTGTGTGAGGAGATGAATGCGAAAGGAGCCATGAAATGAAAAAGTTTGAATACCTTTTCCGTAACCCTATATTTCCAACGAAATATCTTCCGTAAAGATGAATTTCTGAGAAAATACAATTCTGACTAAATATTATTGAGTAGGTATACTATTACACTTTTACAGTGGTGACTTACATGGATGGAGAGTGAGAGAAATCCACCGAGGCCGCAGTCATGAGAGGCCTTTTCATCCTGTCTACTTTCAATAAAAAATATTATATTATAATTTTATAATTACTATACAAAATTGCTAATTTACAATTATAAACAATAATAGATTCGATGTGAATGATTAACTTTTACGTAATATAAATGCAATCAATCCTGAGGCACGAAGATTTTTGGCAATTTTTTTTATATTAAAAAATATAATTAGAGTTATTTATAACTTCTCCAGCTAGGCAGAAGTACTGCCAGTCCGCTTCTACAGTTTTATCATTGTATTATATTTCCAACACAATATTTTCCAAAAAATACGTTTCTTATCAAAATTCGTTTCCGATATAATGTACGGATACGATTCCAAAGAAATATGATACAATAAAAATATATATCCAAATATATCATGTGTTTCAGATGGAGTATTTTTCCACGATAATACACGGTTCTAATTCAATAATTTTCCAACTTTTAATGCGGTCCAATTTTGACAACATTTGATTTTTAAACAGAAAATAATGATTTTAATTATTTTGTTATAATTCAAAAAAAATCATGAGAACTTTATATTTTTACTTACCTATATTAGTATATATTTCAGTAAGGGATGACATTTTCAAAATAATTAAAATAATTTTAAGCTATTGCCTATTTAGTATTTATAGTTTATACCGTATTAGTTGTTACCAATATATATATATATATATATATTTATTTTATTTAAAACTATATTTAAGATAAGAAATTATGTATTTAGATGTTAGATACTTATAACAGGAGTTAACTCAACTTATAAATATTACTTACTTAATTAGGTACATACCTACAATAATATTAAAAAACATTGAAATGAATAGTGCGTATTTAATAGGAAGATAATTTTATTATAATCTATTTTACAAAAAATCAAATACAAGATTATGTAGATTGAACAAAGATTTTCAAAATCATCTGATTGTCATAATAATAATTTATTAAAGAAATTAAAAAATACAACCAAATTTACAAAACTTAATTGTAAAATGATTGTTTGTTATTATTTGTAAATTATTATTGCAGAAAATGAATCTTGGTAGAATTCTAAGAAAAAAAATGTTGTACTAAAATTCGCTATCTCTATCCGATTAAATCTGGGTCTGAAAGGGTTAAGTGAACTCTAATTTTAAGCTCTATTTTGTATTTTATTTTTATTTTATGTAATTTCAAATCAAATACAAATGTTAAAAAAAAAATAATAATATATGTAAATTATACAACAACTAACTCAATTTATCCCATCACAAGCTTAAGGGGATAATTTAATTTTAATATGTTAATATTACAAACACTTTTTAGAATGTAATGTATTGATTCAATGAAATAGAAAAATAAATAAATAAATGCAATTTAGGTATATTTTTGGCTTAAATAATATATATATCAGCGTTAAAATGTATGCATATCTGAATATAATATATCATGATATAATATAGGTACCTATAGGTAGGTACAAGTTTAGTTCATAATATTAACATACTATTTTTGCCTTCGATTTATCATTTACCAATATTGACAAACTATTACTGTTCAAAATTAAAAATATTTATTTGTTTTTGTTCTTAACATTTTAATATTATTTTTATAAAGACTATATTTTCTAAAAAATTATCAACAATCTAAATAATTTAGATGCATAACACGAGACTGAATGTTAAATTTTTCTGAAGGTAAAAATAAAACCAAATCAATGGTTACAATACAAAAATAACCAAACTGTTCTCGAGAACACAGAGTTTTATAACGTATAATTTGTTATTATGTGTGACGAGATGAGTAACTACTTTTTAGTTCTTACCATTATTATTTACACTATCGTGTTTCAACAAAACATATAATTTTACACCTTTTATAGTTTTATTATTATTTGATATACGTACTTAAAATGGCTATTACGGACAATAAAACTATACGTGGAATTGGCTTAATATCAAAATGACATACTGAAAACAAAAATTACATCAATAGAATAAGTCGTTTGCATGCGAATTGTAGTGAAATTGTCGCCCACCAGGCGGTATAATTCATTGCATGTGTGGACCATTACTCTGGTCGTCAGCTAAGTAGCTTAAAATTAAGACACTGACGACTGACACGTACCAATTTAATTGAAAATTTCCTCTGGTTTAAAACGGTAGCTTACCAGTGTTTATTTGTAAGCAATTGCATTACTGTTGAGTGCATAAAAATAAAAATGTACTTTATTATAATCTAACAGTTATAACTTATAGGCAATTATATTTTATATTACCTATATTATAGTCACATTCATAGAGAACGCGGTGTCGTGGTGGTTTGACACTGGTCTCACGTGACTTGCCTAGGCGCAATATGGTGTAGAATTATTATTTTTCATTGTGTTTAATTTAAATGAAATGATAAACCAACAAATTAAAAACAATACTGATTATGAAGATTATGAATAGAGCTAGGTATGTTTATTAATATTTAAATATGTCGAGTGACTCACAAAAATAATGAATGGTTAAAACATTTATTGAAATATTCATTACAGTATTATTAATACATCAAAAACCTTTCATTAACCTTCCAGATCTTTGAGATAAGAATTACATTTGTCTGAAAGAAAAAATAAAGGTGTCATAAAATATTTCTTTGTTTCTTCTCAATTTTCCGTTGCTATCCTTATGTTAAATGGAATCTAACTAAAACATAAAAATTACACCTTTAATGTACCAACAAAATACAATAATAATTTCGAATCGATTGATAAAGGCACATACTACTTATTATGGAGGACTATTTCTGAAAAAACTATAACAGATAAATACTAATAAAAATTGATAAAAAAATACTACAGACTACAAATTACTTTGCTAAAAAAGTAAAAAACTAAAAACCTTAAATTGTTGTTGCTATTCGTACATTGATAGTACTGTCTTGGCTCCGAACTCGTATTATATAATTATCAATGGTATGCCAATCTTCCAGAATTAATATCATAAAAACAACAACCATGTTAATAATTATCATGATAACTATTGTTTTATAATGCTTTATAGGTAGGTCAAATACTGAACATAATCGTAGGTGTGTAAGATGCATGGTTATTGCGATGATTGACCCAGATGCAGTTTTAGTGTGGGCGCTGCAGCGACGTGTATGTTGTGCGTTGTATTGGGTTTATATTTTTTAATCATTTCATTATTCTTTACGCAAGACAATAAAACAAACGTATACCTATTTAATTATCGTATATCAACGACACAACGTAGAGTATAATAGCAATATCATTGTATGTTCAATAATTATCGTGTCAAAACGTATTCGTTCTTTTCGCAAATTATAACTGCAACAAAATATCCTTAAAAGTTGTAATAAATAACAATATTATGTGATACTTACTATATAATTTTTCCCATATTCTCATTTAATTGACACAGGCAAATACCTAACCGTGGCTCAACATGTAAATAATATGTACTAAATTATACGAATATTATATTACATTCGTTGTAGTTTTATTTTATAAAATAAACATAATATTGTATAATATCGAAACCATAAAATTAATTTAAGTCAAACACAAATATTTTCACAAAATATCAATGTAGTATAACTATGCATTTTTGAACGACGGACAAGAATTAGTTAACTTTGTGTAGTAATTATTTGTTTCGTTTTTTTTTTTTTCAACTCATAATGTTGTCATTATTTTAGACCTTATAAAATAGTGAAACTCGCACATAAGCTTACTGAGAAGACATTATTAATGTAAGCAGATTATTATTAATAGTGAAGTTATTTTAAAGTTTTAGTACATAATATAACAGTTTAATATTCTTCCTCGACCACTTATTATAAATAGACATAAGTGCGTAACATTACGCTCTTCATGCGAACTTATAGAAATATTACTTAGCACGCGCCACGACTGAGGCGCTGGATTTCTTTTTCAAAACTTTAACATTAAATGTATTCCGACTACCTGCTACATTATTCTTGTTTGATAATATATTGTTACAGATCAGTTAGCACAAATGACCAGTCAACTACAATAATATTAGAAATAACTTTTTGAATAATCTACATTTATTGTAACCCCGGTTTGGCCGTTTATAAAACGAACAGTTATTCATTAATAGATCATATTTTTATTTTAGCATAATATTATAATATTATTAAGCAGCTAGAAATATATAATATGCATTTTTTACTCATTTAAAAAAGAAAAATTACAAGATTTATTTTTAAAATATAGTGTGACGTTTGATAATAACAAATAAAAAAAATAACAAATAATTATAATAATCATACACATCACATAAACAAGAGTGTACGGCATTATATTTATTACTCGATTATTGTCGGTGGGTACCTGAAGGACGGCCGTATGAAATGCTATACAAATGTAATTTCTATTAGGCATTGATGAACTTAAGATGACACACGCGTCGTTTCAAATTGCCTTTTTACATTAAAACAGAATTTCCGTCATTGGTTTATTTAATATTGTTTTATATGTTCAACATTGCAGTCATCAAAGCGAAATAGTATTAATTATTTTTAAATTATTTATATTACATTGGTGTAAAATATTGTGTATCAGGTAGAATCGTTGTCCATATATGGGTCGGGTGCCAAAGTCCAAATGAAACCGAAACTATACGGAATCTAAATATAAATTCTACGATGGTGCTTCATTTTTTTCCGTTTATTTGACGCCCCACCCCGAAAATGGACCGTAGATATATACCCAATGTGCGACTTTATAAATAAAAAAAATGCCTTACCATAACCAGAGCTCGGGTTCTATCGTACACAACAATATTGTACGCGCGTCCGGTGTAGTGGTGGGGACGAGGGAGATGGAGCGAGAATAGGAGTGGTTATAAGGGGAAGGTGGGTGTTTTAAATATAGTACCATCGGTTTCAAACGGACGCCAAATACGGTGCAATCTCGAATTTCGTAGGAGTCGCTGTTCCGCGGGTAAACGCCGAGCCCGAAACTAACGTTCAGTGCGTTAGGCAGCCGGAATTGTACACATTATATTATTACTAATATTATTATGTGTGCACGGGAAGATAACTTATTATTGTTTTAATATTCAATTAGTCTTAAATATTTTGAAAACTATCTAGTCAGTTTTTTTTTTCGTTAACTTAATTCGTATTTTGTTTTTGATAAATATCAATATTATTTTTATACTTTTATTTGGAAATATTATATTATACGTGTTGATTTCACATTTATTTTGGATTTAAGTACACGATTTTGAGGTATTTATAATCAATTTTTGTAAATACAATTATTAGTTTAAAATTAATAGAAATATATGCATACATAGTACTATAGGTAGTTTAGTATCGTGAATGTGTATGTAACCTAATTGTATAAAACAATAAATTCAAAGTTTATATACTATTTTCTAAAAACCTTATTATACAAATTAGATATTAATTAATTAAAATTAAATAGATCAGAATATTATTATTCAGCCTATCTATATCCACAGCATGTAAAGATATGTACAACAGTATTTTTATTCGCTTATATATTGAGTATAAAAAAAAAAATATATTTTATACATTAACATAGAATAGGTTTAACTGATAATCATGATAAGCATTACGTATTTAAAATTTATGTAAAAAAGAATTGGTGTTCATATTCAATAACTATAATATTTTCAATTGTAGGTACATTTTAACATTACAATGTAATAGTACCTACCTGAACAGATTATGTTAGATATTTATTAATTTTGATCCACGTAAATACTTCTGTACTTCCACTAATTTTTTACGTAGTACAATATGTATTTATTTACGTTAATTAGCTTTTTTTTTTTAAACGATCTTAGTACCAAATAAAAATTTGCCGTTACATATAATATAATCCATAAGGTAACTGGTATTATCACTAGTTTTTATACAAAAATATAGTGTTGTAGGTACTCAATTAAAATGTTGGCTGTAAGCCGGAATCTTTTATTCATCTAAATATAAAAGTAATTCAAGCATCTGATTAAAGATATTATGGCATTATGCTTTATAATCAGAACAAAGTTTTACTTTTGTATAACATAACATATTATCTATGCCAAGTTTATTTATATATAATCAAAATTCTGTATGCATAACAATCACACATACTGGTTGTCGTGTATCATGTATGAGGAATGAGTAAATACTTGAAATAAAAATAGTTTATAGCCAAAAATGAACCAAAGTATAACCAGATAAGGCATCAAAAGCGATTAAAATGTAGGTATTATTATTTATTACTATTTTAATACACATAATATGATACTCACTTATTAAAAAAAGTTAGGTTCGGTCTGAATTGAAAACGATGCCAAATATCTAAAATACGAGGAAAAGAATTGTTAAATTTCACTTATCATTAAATAATAACTATGCAATTCAGATTATATACGTATTTTATAATATTTTTACTTGGTCCAGTTATGCTAAAAAAATATCTATAATATACTTACTTACCTACTAATGTAGTCATGTTTAAAAAAATGTTCTAATATAAAATTATACTAAATTAAAAGTCAACTAAAAAACGTCAGTAAAAATATGGAAACCGATGAAAAAAAATTTTATTTTAAATCGAATTATCAATAGGGTACCTATAAGAATCTCTGAGGTAAACCTAATTATACATTTATTCCTGTAATATAACAACACAATCAAAATGTGATTTACATTGCACTAATCTAAATTAATGGAAAAATAACCAATATTTAAATAATATTGTGGAACACAAAATATCGTACAATAAAACATAGATACAATTAACTTTTTTTTCCGCCCCACCCCGTATATACTATACATAGGTACACAGGCATATTATATAGGCATGTATAGCATACAAATAGGTTTTCTGACGCACATCATTTGTATTTAGGTAATTTTGCCTTTTCCAACTTAGTAATCAATCATAATTCTTTTTTTTTTAATCGTATATCAAAGTTATAACATCCCTTCCACTCCTCACCTACTCTACTTGTACGGATAGGTGACTTTAAAAAATAGTTTTAAATACAGTTCTCCCTCAAAATGTATAAAAATTAATAAACTAATCCTTATTATAGTCAAATTCATTAAATAAAAATATTGTAAAATATATACATACCTATGTATATATATTATAAAATAATAAAATGTAAGCATAAAAAGTAAAAAGCATAATCAGTTGAATTTAGAACTACCTACTTTAGCTTTTTAATACATATATTATATTATGTTCCATAATATTCTAAATAAAATTAACAATTAATATATATAGATATGAATGATTCGATCAACCACTCATTAGTAGGTATATTAGATAAACATACATAATACATGTATATGACACATTTAAACAAAAAATATAGATTATACTAACCTAGGATACTTTTATTTAACATAAAATAGAATCGATCGCTAAACCTACAAAAATAGGAAAATACTTTGCAGTGAATAAAATATAATATATTATTATGCATTAATATTACAACAAATTATAGATTAATTACTTTAAGGTTTGTATTTTAAAATAAAGGGTGTGAAAATAATTGTTCTGTACGTTCGTTTATTTAAATTATTTATATTGTTAAACTACATAATAATTTAGTGATTTTTCAAAATTAATTTCCAACCTTTTTATGATTCCAACAAATTACAATATTACTAGAATACTACCTAATATCTTTGACAGATTTACATAATAATTCTATTTCATCCGATTTCATGAAGGTAAAAATTTAACAACGCATTAAAAAAGATTTAGACCAATATTATCACTTAGATACTAATTATTACAGAATTCCATAATTCATCACATATTAATATATTATCATATTATATTATTACTTATACTACATTTATAAATAATAATAACGATGAACTATACAACGCTTTTTTAAAAAGCATTTTTAACAACTTTCAATGTACAAATAATCACTTAATTAGTTATTTTTACTCGAATTTCAATCATAATTTATGATCGGTTTTTATTTGCTTCTTACTATCCTGAGGCTTCGTGATTTAAGAATTAATATACGTATTTATACATACGTTATAAACATTTTAATATTGTACATAATAATATAACTATAGCAATAAGGCCTTTTGTAGGTGTTGCATACCACTATTAACACCGTCCACGTGGGTGTAACTTGCTCAACCCGACAGCCATTAATTTAAGTAAGAAATATCAATCTCAATTTTATATCAAGCTAAAACTGTTTGAAAACTATTAATTATTATAATTTATAACCAAACCAGTTGTTCTAATGTACCTATTTATGTTTGTGTTTTTTACGTGTTAAAAACAAACCCGCGTTTATATACGGTTAATGTATGTTGGCTGTTTAATTACTATTACATGTTTAAATTATATTTTCGATTTATTTTCATTAGAATTATAACATTAAATGATGTGTTGGTCACATGATTTTTGAGATTTATTTACGTTACACCTATAGTAATAATAATATAATACGAAAACATTCATTTTTACGTTTTAACATAATAATAATGTCATGAGTAAGTTCATCATATGCAGTCATGACATGCTTGTAATCGTTAATTACAAAGCGGTGTATAATAATATTATAATCACTTCTATTTGGACAAGAAATTTGACAAATATTGTTGTGCGTGGTGTTTGCAAACAACGTAGGACGGTAGCCGGTAGGTTGCACCTATTTTAGATCATAAAATAATAAAATATTATAATATGCGATCGTGAAAAGGTCATTATATAAGTTATAACATATTTTCATACCCAAACGGTTGAAATATTAAACGACAAAATATATTATAATGGGTCAACTCGACGGCGAGTTTTTCTACTTTGTTTTGCGTAAGACAAATCACTTGGTCGCCTGCACTACCTGCAAACGTCGTATGCATAATGTAATATATTTCGCTACAAACATCCGTCAATGTTATTATAGTGGCGGGGAAAAAAATCAGCCGAGAGCGATATAATAGTGTCGTAGGTGTCTCCGGCGCGTGTGTGCGTGCCATTCACTGACCGGTTCTCGTTTTGTATGAATGAGAAAATAATATGTCGGTAAACAACAATATTGAAATAATTATTTATATTATTATTCATTCTCAAATAATCCACGAGCAGTAAAAGGTGCACGCTGCTGCACGACGACGGTCATATTATTAAAATTTAGGTGTGTATACCAAAATAAAACCCGTTTCTGAACCACCTGAGATATTGTTCCGTGTGACACACGCACAACAACGATGAAGTCATGAAGATTATTATTACGTACCAATTATAATATTATTATTATTATCACTGCGAGACTTGCACCCAGAACGTTATTCGGACACTATACAACGAACGTCGGAACAGTCATAGCTGGTTAAGTTAGGTGCATTATTGAGCCTCAGTGGTCCAAAAGGCCTCGGGTTGTGAAATTATTTTGCAATTTAAATCGTTACAATATATTATACTCTTTTATTCGATTAACCGTTATCATTACCGCCTATAAATTATAATTCGTAAATCAATCCCCATCACATTTACTTATTGTATAACATGTAAATACAGATTGTAAATATTATGTTTTGTTCAAAAATAAAAAAAAAATTATAATTATTGATATTATTTTACTCGTTTTCGACCAATCACAAGACATGATCCGAGTGGCCAAAATAATAATAAGTCATTTTCTTTTTATAATAAATGTCATTTGTTCGGTTTGTTGCTTACATAATATTAAATATGAAAAACAACAAACATGTTTAACATCTTTACTGATACAAATTATTATATAAGTTTAAAAATGTATTATTCATCATTTTAACGCATACATTAACACGTCGTATACCAGACTTTACACTTATAAGTTATTATTCAGTTAGGGTTCTCTATATTTTATAAATGGCATTTTATTAAAAAGTTATAATAGGAAATACTATTGCATGTATGAAAACGTCACTAAAATATTAAATCAAAATGTAAACATTAAATACCTATAACCTATATAAGGTATATAATATATAAGAGTATATACAACACATATTATAAAAAACCAGAATTAAGTTTATTTTAATTTACTTTAAAATTCAAACTTTAATTTTGTGTATTTTTTATTTACTTAAACATTAAATGCTTAATAATATTTTTTATTAAATAAAATTTAAAACACAAATCATAATAACATACGTATACGGTATACCTAATGAAGATATAATATAGGTAACCATATCAACTTCAATATTTAACATGAAATTACAGCCCCTATGAGTAAAATATGTGCCTTATAGGTTAGGTTAGTACTTCACTCGTACTATATAAATGTAAAATCTAATTAATTATAGTCACGGATTCAAAGGATTAACTTTGTAAACAAACCTTCGCAAGCTCACTTTTCTTGTTTAGCATTTTGGTTTATTTTTTGAAGTACCTACGTCCTACGTAGATAATTAAAACTGGTATACTTTTTTCTTTATATATTTAATTGTACCTATATATATGTCATAGACTCATAACCATACATAACTACATAAGTATAGTGTCTATCATAAATTAATTAAATAACTATAATGATATAATACCTATAGAAACTAGAATGTAAACTATTCAGAATTTAGAATTTAATTTATTAAAATTTAAAATATTTTTAAATTTCCTTGAATTTTAACATACTTACTAGAAAAATAACACTCAAAACTCTATAGTCTATAAAACAAAATCTTTCCTTAGAATAAAAAAATCGGTTAAGTGCATAATATGCATTAATTTGATAAGCAACAATGCAATAATTATTTAATGATAGATGGCATAATATTTAAGATAAATGTTTAAAAGTGTACTTATATAAAATGTTTGCAATAAATGTTAAGAATAGGCACCTATATATTATATTTTATATTTTATTCAAAACAGTTAAAAACTGAGGTAATTTTAACAATATTTTTAAAAGATTTCAGTTATCTACGTGACTTACATATAATATGACGTATGGTACCTTTCACATAGATGTAATAAAAAAAAAGTAACAAAAGCCAATCAATTTGTATGAAAAAAATTAACAAAAATATAAATCATAATTATCTTAACAAAGGATACAAATTACTACACCTACCTAATGGCTAATAGTGTAATATTAAAATTCTTATTTTCAGATGCAGGGTATTGGTATTAAGACACAAGACCATGGCATTTTACCTGCGAGCAAAGACATTGGAAAGTAAGTAATATTATATTATATATGTTTTTTTTATTGACCGTCTCGTGTTTCAATACATTAAACTGGAAACGATGGATTAAGAACAATTAAGATAAAATAATAATATCATAATCTCGTCGAGCTCGTCGGTATGATGTAAAAATTAAATACTAGACGGCAAACACAAAACGTATACAACAGCGCCATCTATTGAGTAAAAAAAGGCGATCAGAAGTAGTTCCTTGCGTACTCACCGGCGTTCTTTGTTCACAATAACGACGATAGACAGCGCTAACCTTACCGTTCAGACCACAGATAAAGTTATATAGTTTATTATCTATATATGTGGTTCAGACTCGTCTTTCGAATAACGATAATGTGTCAGCCATTTTTATCATGGTGTCAGCGTCATTTCCGACCGACACGACTTTCTGTGGCTCCGGTGGGGAGGAGAAGGTCCCAGGGTGGGAGCTAGCCTAAGGTACCCATCAAAAAAACATAATGATGGTGATGAAAACAGTGAATTGTCAGCGATGGCTAGCATGATTTTCGTGAAATTAAGATTTTGATTTAATATTTTAATCCTGCGGCACCGTGAATCAGGAAATTCACAATATTAGATTATGCAGATTAACAAAACGCGCTCTGGTGGAAACAATTTTTACCTTCCGATTCGGGATGTATATATATAGTTAGATATAGTATAGATATACAGTAAAACTTCCATTAACGGTCACCTCTATGTAACGGTCAATTTTTTGGTCCCGTCGAGTGTATTTTAGTGTTATTCTACCTCTGTAGGCTGGGCACCTCTAACTAGCGGTCAGTATTTACAGTCCCTTTGGTGACCATTATATGGAAGTTCTACTGTAGATATAGTTTTATGTTGGTTATTTAACTTTTTATAATAAATTAATTTTGCTATCGAAACTTTATACGCTTTTATAGCAAACTGTATACATTGATAAGTATAATTTCTACTAATATTATCAAATACGTTCAAATACACTTCACTTAAACCAAAATTTGTGCGAAATGTCGGGAAAATACATACAATCTCCCGACTCCACGTAGGGGGGAACCCGCCTAACCATCAGTACGATAGGCGTCGACAGCGCTCTCAGTGTTAATCTGTCTTCCCAATACTCCAAGCTTCAAATTTATTGTAAATGTAGTAGAATAGTAATGCAATTCTTGGAAATTCAAGAATAAAAAAAAACGTGATACTAACTACAGTTTGTAGTTTTGAAGGACTGTTTCTTGTATGTAACCTTTCAGTTTTCAAAATAATATTCCGATCCGTACGACAAAATTGTATATAAAAAGAGACCTATTAATTATTAAATATCGTAACATTTTCGTGGTCATTGTTAAGAGGCTGTCAGCGCACAATTTGTTTTCTCTCTCTAGCTCACACGCAACATAGACAAAATGCATTTACGCAAAATCATTTTTTCTATGTGTTTAAGTAATCTTAGAGTAAATTCACCCATGACAAAAAAGATAGAGAATAATACTTTTGAGGGAATGACATATCGATTTGTCTAAATATTGTCTCAAAACAATTTAAACATCATTTAAATTTACAACATTTTTTTATTTATTTTGAAAATAGAATACAAAGTCAAATAATAGTAAAATATGAAATCGATATGTCATTCCCTCAAAAATATTATTCTCTATCTTTTTTGTAATAGGTGACTTTACTCTAAGATTACTTAAACGCATAGAAAAAATGATTTTGCGTAAATTCGTTTTACCTATGTTGCGCGTGGGCCAGAGAGAGAAAACGAATAGTGCGCTGACATCCTCTTAATCACTGTCGCGTCGTGTGCAACTATATAGGTCTAATATTATAGATAAATAGTGACAAATATTTCAACTGTCAAACGTGTAATAACATGTTACTGTTTACCCGCAGATGCTAATGATTTAAGGATCGACGAATTCATATCATAATACCAAATGTCCAATTTATCATAATAATATTTATCAATATTGCGAAAAGAAAACCTAGGCCGTAGGTATTGATGAATTATTATTATTATTATTAATACTCGAGTTAATTGTTAGTTAAGAGGCTGTCAGCGCACTATTTTTTTTCTCTCTCTGGCTCACACGCAACATAGACAAAATGCATTTACGCAAAATCATTTTTTCTATGTGTTTAAGTAATCTCAGAGTAAATTCACCCATGAAAAAAAAGATAGAGAATAATACTTTTGAGGGAATGACATATCGATTTGTCTAAATATTGTCTCAAAACAAATTTTCAGTAAATAAACTTAAGAGGGATTTTGTATCAAACCTTAGGTGATAAAATTAAAATCTCATGAATTTTAAACTACAAAATAATTTGCAAATGTTTGTGAAATGCTTATAAAAAAAACTGTGACAATGTATTTACGATGTTTTTTATTTTTTGTAAGAACAACTTATAAATAGAACCTTGTATTAAATGTTTAAAGTTTTTTACTCAAAAATAAACATATAAATATTTTATTATAAATAGGTAGGTAGATAAATTGAAAAAAAAAAAACTAAAAAGGAAGACAATTTAAATTTTTTAACTACGTAAATAGTAGAAAAAGAGCCTAAATATTTTAATAATTATATCTTGTCTAGTAAATGTTAATATGAATATTTGGTGTAAAATTCAATTCCACAAAGATTAATTTTTGAATTGCAACAATAATACACAAATTTGATTTTGTTAAAAACTGGTATTGCGTAAAAATTCCTGTTTTCTCTATTCTTTTTTAGTTTTTCTGATTATTTTGTTAAGTATGTACATGTGAATTTCTACTTTTGACTTCAAAAAAGTACCAACTAGATCCTATTTAGTATTTACCAACATAA
>NC_042494.1:105744829-105750740 GCF_005508785.2 Acyrthosiphon pisum
TTATATAATACGTTTTTTTCAGAATTAAATATTTCTTAGTGAAATCCGCATTTAACGATCTTTGTTATTCTTATATATTAAATCTGTAAAGTGTTTTTATTTTATTTTTAAATATTTAATCATGTTCTTAGATTGTTCTTTGATATTTGTGTATAATTTTAATTTTATTTTGCTTATAATTTATGCACGATTACTCCTTAACGCTCTAATCCACCACTAGCCAAGGCTTATATGAGTAGATATATTCTTTATCTCTGTATTTATTAACTTATTGTCTAGTGTGCCTTTTTGAATACATTTTATCTTAGATAAAATATAGTTTTTATTTTTTGAAACCTTAGATAAATTATCATTATATTTAAAATAATAATAATCATACTCCAAACTGTACGATTTGTATACTAGACTTTAAAAAACCACAAGTTTTAAAAAAAACTGAATTGATATAGACATGCCAATTTAGTAATTAACTGCAGAATAACAAATTATAAACCTTAACTTTTGGGAGTGCCAACTTTGAACTTTATTTGGCCTCTTAGCATTCCTCTAGTAGTCTAGTCATAGCATCTACCTGCAAACTAGGCAAAATTAATATTATGAAATAGGTTTTCGTACATTAATTAACTGTTAATTGTATTAAGTAACAGGACTTACTCGAATGCTTATTCAATCAGTTTACAGTAGTTGTCCATAGATACTAACGGATTTCAATACATAAGTATTGCGATGATGGACCTAAACACACGAATAATTTAAATAAAACGTAAACTGCAATAACCGAGCGGCCACGCGGTTCATTTCGAATAAACAAATCTATATTTAAACGATTTTGGACGTTCGCGGCGTCCGTGTGTCGAGTTCTCGGCGCTCAGCGTTACGACAATAATCCAGTTTTGGCCGACAGATGGCGGATGGTGAATGTGCGATTTTCCGCATTTAAATCGCCTGGCCGTCTCCACCGACTGCGTCGTATCCAATTCCCCCCACTCGTCTTGGAAAGTTGGAACAGTGTTATTTTCTTAGCCCGAACGAAATATATTTGTTCGTTCGTTTTTCGGCCGAACAAGACGTAGGAATTACATTTTGTGTTAATCCCGGAGATTAGTGTTTTTGAAGTAGCTGGTGGTTAGGTATATCATATAACTTGTATAATATTTCACTTTATATTACACTATCGTTTTAGTTGTACATTGACCTGAAACGCCGTTTTAATGTTCGGATATAAATATATAATCATGTATATCTGTATTGACTGTATGTCATGGTACTGTGATTTTTGTAATGTATTAGTTTGTGTAGGTAATTTCCGCACCAAGGACCAGTTGTACCATCTCCGATTAAAGTTAACCGAAGTTTAATTGGCTGGATTTTCCCGGTTATAAAATCTGTTGTCAGCTGATTACGCGTAATCGAAGTGTATCCGTAGGATAAACATGACATACAATTCCAATAATAGGTTTGTAATTAAATATTGCTATTATTGTATAATTGAAAAAGACACAAATATCTACTTGTATAGGTATATTTTCAAAGAATCTTCATACGTCATTTAAAGAAATTAAAAAAATGTCATGACGATACCATCATCAATGGGTGGTATCATCAACTCATCACCGCGGTGATGTCCTCTAGATAATGGCAAATGATTCGTAATAATAAAAACAATTCGGCCTACTCAATTATGCGTATAGGCATAATATAATCTGTATCTATTATCTATAATTTGAAAATTGGCGTTCCGCAACAGTTTACACGCTTCGTTTTTTAAAGACCGAAACACGGCTGTCTATAAAATTATAGTTTTAGGTACCTACACGACGATTTCAGCAACCTCTAAATATTTTGTATCGAGTCACGTCACGATGTAACAAACACCCAACTCGCGAGAAATCAAAAAAAAAAAACCGAAAAATAACGTAAAGACAAAGCGAGAACTACCCACGAGGAAAACCAAAAAGAAAAAAAATAACGTTAAGGCGAGACTACCGCGTGAACGTCGTCGCCGGTCGGGGCGTCGCGGGAAAATCGGCGGCGGGTTCGGCGGTGTCCGCGCGCCACGGTACGCCGCTATGCTAACAGCGTCGGTCCGTGGTCGGCGCCGGTGCTGTGGTGTCGTCGTCTTCGCAGCGGTGCTCTTCGTTCGCGCGTACGCTTTTCCGCGGTTTTCGTTTAATGTTTTTTTTTCCGTCATTTTTAAAAATATTCCTCTCATGCAAACAAATAACGACATCGTCGTATGAGGTATATTATAATAATATTATTATATGTATTATACGAACGATATATTATTATTATTCTCTCGAACTGCTGAACTTTCGGCCGATCGTCCGGCTTGCGATAAAACGTATTTAAATATAATATTTTCTTCATTTGGACGAGTGTCGCAGCCGCCACCAGCCGCAGTGTTCTCGTTATCATATTTGTGCCGTTGTCACGGGTTCCGCGCGTCCTCCACGTGGCGGCCGTTTAAGGACGTACAGGTAAAACACGTCCCGGTCATCGTAGAATATAGAAAAAAAAAAAAAAGTAGTAGTAGAATAGAGTGTTAAACCGGCGTTTGCGAATATAAGTATAATATAATAATAGGTACTGTAATAGTTATTATAATTATTGGTCGACACGAGATTAACTAGGTATCCTAAGAATTTCTTTTATTATAATGACGACGTTTTGTTTGACGCCTGCAAAGATTATGTGGCCGAGTAATATACGTTGTATTACCTATAGTTATCGATAGGTCTCGAAAATTCATGTACACCAGATAATAAAATATAAATTATTTATTTTAAGACTTAAATTGAATTTTATTTATTTTTGAATTGTGTTTTCAGCTAACATATTTTTAACCCGGCAAAAAAAATAGTTTAGGATAGCGTTTCCCAAACTTGTCCTTCGCCGGACCCCTTAGAATATAGCAAAAATGATTGCAGACCCCGAAATAAAAATATCCTAACCTAACAATAATAAATAATAATATCCATTCGGCATACATGTGGATCTTTAGGGAATCCTGGTTCAGGAGATTATAAATTAGGTAAAAAAAAAAAAATTTAAAAGATAAATTCAATTAAAATATATAAAAAAAAAAAATATAAATATATATAAATATATTTATATATTCATTTGAAAATATAAATCATGAGATCCTCTATGAAAACTTCAATCATGGTTTCCAAACTAATAATAATACATTTAAAAATCTTTCAAAATAAAATTATCTAGTAGGTATGTATACATATGCATTGTACCTACGCATAATTAATGATGATATTGGGTATATGATTAAAAATGTTGGTATTCTAGCCATATTTTTGGATTACTCCGTAAGAGCATCAAAATGCGTGGGACTTCTTGGCCATTACCTTAATTTATATAAATAGCATTAAGTTCAAAATGTGTACCTACCTGCCTGTTTCCAATTACTTGTAATGGCTATAACATTACAATAGTATGCCGTTAGTTACTATACGAGTATAATCGTTTTTAGTATCTGATGTGGTCCAAGTGAAATTATAAAACAAATTATTTACGTTACATGTAAAATTATAGTATACTAGTTTCAAATCAAATGCTGTTGGATACAATACAATTACGTATATGGGAACTTGTGTACATTTTTCGTGTGACCCATGTTGTGGTAATGACGTAATGGTGCTGGCCGGAAGGTATTGTAATTTTAAGTGATTTCTATAGTTTTGTCACACGTAGACATATTGGGTATCGAATACACTACTGATTTTTATCACGAAAATACTGAAAAATAGTAAAAAAAAAAAAAAACATCGTTGTAGAGCGTACATATTGTTATTTATGGTCAGTTGTAGTTATATTGGACGGAATGTTATGAGTAATATTTTTTTTAGTCACACGTATCTGATAACTGTGGAGCAGCAATGTCATTTTTTTAATAAAATGTCTATAAAATAATTATAAATAATAATAATGAAAAAAAAAATACATGTAGGATACTTTTGATTAAGATTAGGAAATTGTATTTTATTCATTATCCAACCAATTGGGTTGTCTCATGTCCATAATCGTGGATGGCCTCTCATGGATGGAAAAGCTATGTTTGATGCACTCAATACATTATTACACTAATTTTTTTCGTTTCTTTTTCCAAGAATAGAATATGTAATTAACTAAAAATGAAAGATAATACTGTAAACCAACCAGCCATGATTGAAAAAAAATGTAATTGGTAGGTTTTGCTTTAAATTAATTTTTTCTACAGATTTATAATTATTATTTATATAAATCTATAAACAATAATAATTATTAACTATTATAATTATTATAAATCATGGTAACCTTATCTAAATTATATGTATAATGAATCCTAATGTCTATTGTCCTAGAGTGTTTTATTTCAAATTATGAATATATTATAATAATTATATTATATTTATTTTAAATTGTTGAAATGTTCTCATTGATTTTTTAAAATTACGCATTATTAACCGATATTTCGACTAAAGTAAATATTTTTCACTATGGACGTATGATAAAGTAAATAGATAGCGATGTATTTATATATAGGTAGACATCTGGAATGTGATACCTGACGTTTATTGCTTACTGTTTAGTGTTTAGTAGTTAAATTGTAGTACTACGTGATTTTATAAAGGCCAACCTGTTTAGTCAGCATTTATAAATGTTATGGTTATTGATCATGGATGAATCAAAATCAAATGTAGAATAAGTATCTTAAAAACCAATAATACGTATATATTAGTTATTAAAAATGTGCGTGCAGCTTATCTCATTCCTTGATAATGGTGTGAAATCATACTTTAAAATTTTAACGTGACAATAATTATTGCGTAGGTAGTGAAAAATAGTTTAAGCCTTTAAAGTTATTGATTTTATGTTAATTTTATTAATTTTGAGATGGAATTCCTTACACTTTAATCCAGATAGGCTGTAATAATATTTGATTTAATCTTTTGTAAATTTCTTTGGTTAGGTTTCCTTGTTGTGTTTTATATTATAAACAGTCTTATTGTAATCAGATCTATGATGAATTTGTATTAGGTGTGTAGTACCTACTTTTAATAAAATAAACGTTTGATCAAGGCGAGTATATAATCTTATTTAGGTAGAATTTAATATTTATAAGTCGTCTAGAATACTAGGTAATTTATAACAATTGTCTTTGACTTTGTTAGATGATTAAATACAAATTATTTCCATATATTTGTACATATTGCTATTCCGTGTAGCTCTATCCATAATTTGACCGAACGTAATCGTTTTAAATAATAGTAATATTTGCATCCAAAGCTCACGTTTATTTATATTTACAAAATAATAGTTCGTAATGTTTATGTTTTATACCAGCTTGATTTTCAGTTGATCTACATTCTGGGTAACTTAGCACAAGTGATAACAATATGTTGTGCTTACTATTGTAATACAACTATCAATAACTCATATAATATATTATTAATATAAACTTTAAATACCTAATAAATAATAATTAATTAAAGGAGTGAAAAAAAGTTAATATTATTCATAAATAAGATATTTTGTATTTTATTTTGAATGGATAATGTGTCAATATAATTTCTTGGGTTTGTTGACCAAACACAATTTCCTTTCAGCCAGATTTGCTATTCCAAGCAAACCATAGTTATTAAAATCAACCACTTTGTTTAATACGATTTTCCATAATCTATACAATTTAGGTATATGTATTTTAATATTGTAACATTGCATATTAGAAAACCATGTTTTATAAATTATATCGCCATGTCTGCGTGTGCGCCTATCCATCATTACAATTATTTTTATAATTACCTATATTATTAATTAGTATTATACAGTGTGTCCCAGAAGTCCCGTATCACCCTTATTATCTCCGCGGAAAATCAATATATTGAAATGCAATTTTTTTACAGTAATAAGTATG
>NC_042494.1:105751007-105753416 GCF_005508785.2 Acyrthosiphon pisum
AAAAATATGATCAACAAAATGGCTATCTTGGAAATTTAATAAATTTATTTTCCTAAAAAAAATTTTTGATAATTTTTTTGAATTTATGAAAAAAAAAATTGAATATTTCGTTATTCAATCAGAATTTCCATACTTATTACTGTAAAAAATTTGCATTTAAATATATTGATTTTCCACGGAGATACTAAGGGTGATACATGACTTCTGGGATATACTGTATAATACTACATTTTAATATAATCACCTACACAATAATTTAGTATGTATAAATAAATATGTTTTTAAACTTTATTCAACTCCGTGTATTGTAAAACTTTCGTTTCATTTCTATTGTTTAATCTAGTAATATTTTTACAATTGTACATACATATATTGTGGATACAATCTAGTTAAATTTAATTTGATGGTTGATAGTATAACTATAGTATTATAATAACACTCGATTAATTAAATAATCATGTACCTACATCGTCTATACAATTTAGGGAATATTGTCATTAATAAATAAAATAAACAAAAAAACAGTTCACATTTAAATAAATAGTATTTTTACAGTCAAGAATAGACAATTATATGCTGGTTTCATATATTATATTTTATTTAAATGTGGTAAATAATGTTTGTCTATAATTTGTCTAAATTTGTCTAACATTGTAGACGAGCATGTGGATTATATTATAAATCATAATATATTATAAATTATATTATAAATCATATTGAATTTGTTTATGACCGTATAATATTATATAAAGTATACATATACCTACTGCGTAGGTACTGACTGCGGAGTATATATATGTACTTAATTGAGCAATAAGTAGAAATGTTGGTTTTATTTTTAACAGTAATTAATTATACAAATACTACACTTTAAATTCAACGTCAAAGTCACAAATTCTGTTAGTGATTTTTCGAAAAAGTTAAACATTTTTAACAGTGTAATTAATAATCGTGTTATTATATTTTGTTTTTGGGCACTATTTGTTATTTATTTGTTCTAGTTTCAAACTCGGAGTTCGGTTCGATTTGAAATGAACGTTCCCTTATAAGATATTTACCATAACAAACTACATTTTAAATTGCCATATCTTATGAAGGCTCATCAACATTCCTCCTTCAACGGAAATTACATTTCCGTATTCTCGTGAACCAAAAAATTGTGTCGGTAGATGCGTATCAGTCCGGACTAAAGGGAAAATCGTTTATGTATATAAATAACAAATGCTAGGTATTTAGAGGTTGGCTGAATGTTTCAATATTTGCAATAATATATGCTCAAATATGGAGAGATGAGGAAAATATAATTGCCATTAAAATTTAACCGTTGTATCGAGATAGGGGTTTTATTATGTATATTTGAAGAAAATGTATTTATATTTATGATAGCCACAATTGTTTGAACGTTGTATGCATTTATTTATTTTATACAGTTTTCATTTAAATCATGGTTTTTTCTGAACAATTGTTTAACCACCTTACATAGTTTTGAAATGGTTAAAAGTCAGTGAATAGTTTATAATATTATTATAGAAGTACCTACGTAGTTATTTTTCTTATTTGAATGTATAAAAAGAAAAAGTATGGAAACAGTACTGAGAACAAACACTTCAGGCTCACCGTTGAACAGCAAGTCAGTGTTCTAACTTCTAACTTATGTACTATTATTGTATTTTATATAAAATCTGAATAATCTGGACAAGTTATTCAATTTTAATAACTAAGTGTTGTTATAGTTGTATACTTAAAATGCAGATGACTACATATGCCAATTATGTTGACTATTCTTTTGAAATAGTAACACTTTACGATAGGTGGAAATATAATTTATAAGGATAGTTAGCTAAAGTACTTATAAATAATCCGAAATTGTAACTGAATAAGTTATAAACTTTCAAGAAAGAAACTAACTTGGTAGTTACAAAGTTTTTCGATTTCGGTAACTTTATAACTAGTTAGGTACTGCTCAGCTTTGAAATCAATGATAATTCATCAAATTTGAAAAACAATTCTAACTGATAAAATAAAATAAAATAATATAATAAAATAGTATATTTTTAACACCCACTGATTAAAGTTATTTTTTTTTCGTATTTATTGAATTACTTGTAACACCAGACCATTTTAATTTTACAAGTGGAACGATGAATGTATTGATTTTACAATGATGTGTGTTTTTTTTTTTTTTTGTGTCTGTTATCACCTTTTAGGATAGTAAAAGTGCTTGGATTTTCTTCAACAGTATCTTTTCTGATAGGAAAGTGAATCTAGTTGGTACTTTGAGGGGTCAAAAGTGAAAATTTTCCAGTAGTTGTCAAAAGCGCCGTGAAAAATAAAAGAAAAAATTAGAAAAAACGGGAATTTTTACACAAAATCTGTTTTTGAAAATTTTGGTTTTTGGTGCAACTCTCA
>NC_042494.1:105753466-105764955 GCF_005508785.2 Acyrthosiphon pisum
TAGTATATTGTTTCATTGCAGATGAAAAAAAGTAAAAATCCATATGTCACAATTTTTTTTTATAAGCATCTAAAGTTCAAATATTGACAAAATAAGTAAAAATGACGAAAATTTGCAAATTATTTTGAGTTAGAAATTCATAAAAAATTTTCTTTTTGAATCTATGATTTGAAAATGTAATACAAAATCTTCATATTATGTTTGTCTACCTTTTTAAAAAAAAAAATGTCTACAAGAAAGTAAAATTAAATTTTTATGATCGTTTGAAATTCATATTTTTACAACATTTGATATTCACTGGATTTCTCATGTAACGATTTTCTTATTTTGTTGTAATTAAAAAACGAATGACTATGTAAATACTTGAAAATTTCACCGAATGTTTATATTAGTATTTTCTATATACGATGAAATTTTGAAAATAATTTGACACTTTTTGAGCTGTTTACGGACATGGTCAGTTTTCAATTTTTTTAGTTTTTTTTTCTATAAATATTAATAAAGTTTTATCTGTTCATCCAAAAAGTGTAAAAATGTAATACAACGCTCCTGATATATTGTTACAATAGCTGTTGAAAAATAATAAAAATACATAGGCATCATTTTTTTTTATTAACATTTAAAGATCGAATTTTGACAAAATTTATCAAATTTAAATTTGAATAATTATTTTGTAATTAAATATTTATAAAATGTTCAACTTTTGTATCTAAGAATTGAAAATTTAAAACAAGATTCCACGTAAGTAGTTAATTCTGTTACCAAAAAATCTAAAAACTACATAATTACAGTTTATTTTTATAGTCATTTTAAGTTCAAATTTGGACGAAATTACATATTAAAAAACCTGGAATAAATATTTTATTTATTTTGTTGTGATTGTAATGATTGTATAATATTATTTGTGGGTACTTTATTATACTTTATAATTTGTGAAACTTCTAAAGTATACTATTATATATCATAGATAGTACCACGGTTTTTTGTTGATGTATATCGCGTTATAAGTACCTAATAGATATTATGATATGATTAATTTGGAATTTATTATATGTACCTATTATAGGTCAATTTTTTTTAAATACTATAGACTATAATATAATATTATGTCTTATACCTAGACTGACATACCGTCTCCGCTCAGAATCGTTTTTCTTATACAACGATAGTATATCATTGAATTCAAATTTAATACTATCCATTATACAGTGACCCACTTGTAACCTACTGTACAGCAGAGCGACATCCACTTACCCACTTTTTTTTTTTTTTGTGTCTGTCATCACATTTTAGGACAGTAAAAGTGCTTGTATTTTCTTCAGTTTTTCAGTATTTTTAACGAAAATGTCTTTTGATAATTTATATCAAAAGTGATGTGATAATTATATAATACAAAATTTAAAATAGTATAATTATTTAATATGTTTTAATAAAAATTAATTTACTACCTACTTAAGAAGTTGAGAATTAATTTTTCAACTTGCAAGCTATTTAAAATTGGTATTTATTATATATTGAGTAAAAATTTAAATTCATGTGATTCTTCTTAGAAACGTTTTGGAATGTAGCCAATGTAAATATATCAGCTATACGCCTATACCTATTGCTGTTCGTATTAGATATCCTAATTTTCAAATTTCTAAGCATGGTTATTGGGCCAACCATGTGTGTATGTTTAAATGTTATAAGTTATAGCATAAAAATATATTTTTTAAATTTTAATGTTATTTTAAATTGCTAACTAATTTCCTTATGATATATTACTGAATATTTGTAACGAATATTTATGATACATATATATTAACTATTAAATATTTTGGAATTTTGAATTTAACTTTAAATCTTTGTCATTATTGTTTATCCATGTTTAAAATTTGACTGAAATGTAATGTTATATAACTTACATTCATATATAAAGTATTTTCTATTCAACTTACTGGATAGTACAGATTCTTACTGGATTGAATGGAACCATTAGGTTTTATCTAACAAAATGGTATACTTGAGATTGAATGTTATTTGACTGGTCGGATTATTTGAACAATGTAAGATGTAAGCCAGTTATCAGGAGGAATGCAGTGGGGAATTATTATTATTGGCTATGTAAAGTTTGATCAGTTAATCGGTATAAGTTGTGTCCAATTTATTTTATTTAATTCTTATATGATAATTACTATCGTACAAATATTTTTCAACTCAAACGGTTTGTTGATCGATAAATACTATAACTAAGCAAAGGGAATCTTTAATCACAAATCAATCACATTCTCATCATAGGATCATTAACAACAGTAAGTTAGATTATTAAATTAGGTTTATAATCCTAATATTAAATAATAACTAGATCGGAGAGATAGAAATTAAATATTTTAATGTACGAGTACATTGAAAATCCTATTGGTTTAATTTGTATTTTAACATCAGTAATATAATTATATTGCAGGTCATTGTCATAAGGTGAAACTCGGATAATTAAAATTGAAAAATGATTATTTATTTGAAAACTGAAGTAAGCAATACAACTCTTAATACTTATAGTTTCAATTTGAATTTATTATTTTTCGTATATTCTATTTGTACCAAATTTCTAGTGATATGGATTTTAAATTTAAATTGTATAATATTTATTTACTTAATGCATGTTAGACTTAACATATCTATCATATAAAATATCTATATTATTTAATTTAGAAATATATATACTATTTTAAAAGTTTTTTTTAAGAACCTGAAAAAAACTAAGGATATAAATATTTATAGAATGATAACTATAATTTTATTAAAAGTATCTGCAAGGATACTGAGTCTGGGTACTTATTAATTAGACTCATGGCGCTTCACTCATTTCGTTATAGGCCTGCATCGTGTTTAATTTTCAATACACATAAAGGCTATAATGGAATATGACATTATCTAACATAAAGTCTAAAAAAATACATAATTGTATATTCGCTTAAACATAAAGTATATGTATAAAAAAGTATAATGTTGCTATAAAAAATGTATGTTTAAAATGAATACAATCTGGCTTAAGGATGGTTTTTTTATATGTAGAGGTGTCATTTATGTTAACCCTTAACTCTATTGAAAAAATTCTTAGTGTGCAGTTTGACTTGTTAAATTGTTTAAAAAACTATACCTATCTAATATAATATGTGATTATTTATTGCATATCAGTTAACTCTAGTTCTACTGAAACAGTACAAAAACAAATTACATTAAAAAAATTTTTTTTTTATCATTGGAGCCAGAATTTTATTATACTCTCAAATTTTAAGATTATTAGTTGTCATATATTTTTGATATGACTTTAAAATTAAAGAATACCTTTTTATTAACTTTTATTTTTGATTTTTATGTTCCCATTAATTATAATACCTACGTATAGTTAGTAATAATTTATAGTTCAAATAATTATTTGTCTATATTTAATTTAATAAGTGTTTTTAGATTCTGAGGGGAGCAAAAAAATGTATTAGTTTTATAATTTTTTTTTTCTGTCTGTCAGCAAAATTTCGGATAGTAAGCATGCTTCGATTTTTGAGTGAACCTAGTTGGTTGGGAGGTCCTTTTGGGAGTTCAAAATTGAAAATTCCAAGTAGTTTTAGAAAGCGTTGATAAAAACTACCGAAAAATTACGAAAAACCTCTAAAAATGGGATTTTAATTTCAAACAATTTGTTTACCACAGCATAGTAACAAATAAAAAATAATAATATTATAAGGACTACGCTGACCGCTCAGAATTGTTTTTTGTATATAATGGTTTATCATTGTATTCAAATATAGCACATCCATTACAACAACTGTACAGCAGAGCTGTACCCACATGTCCACCTTTTAATTATTTTTGATTTTAAGAAATTATTTACTATTTTATCAAAGAAAATTTTACCATTAATCATATTTTGTTATTAATATGTTAGAGTTTTGTTAAAATGTACAACAATTTAAAATATATATTGTCGATATTATAATTCAGTTATTTTTTGCCTATTAAAAACTGTAAGATTAAAACGATAAATACTAATAAAGCTTATATTTTCAAGTACGTAACGGATTAATAAAGTATGACTTACTGATTAATATTTTTTTTAAGGACTTCATCAGAGTTTAATATTTGGTTGAACAGAAGTGGTAATAAAATCATTCTTGTAAATAACATTCATATTATTTTTAAATGATGGATATTACTCTGTCAACCTTTTCTCATTGTCCTAAAAATTTTACCTTTACATTTATCATCTTTAGAGTTGTTGTATTTCTACATATACGTAATACTAGAAAAACAAGTTTTTGAAAATTCCAGTTTGGATTATAGGCAAGAGCTATAAAATATTGTTCGTAGCTTCTATACATACCTACCTTAATATAAAATTGAAACATAATAATAATTATTATTTCAATGCCTAAAAATAGTTAGCTACAGAACATAGGTTTCCAGCACCATTTAAAAACATATATCTCCATCCGTCGTAAGTATTCATCCAATATATTATTATAAAATAATGGAATTGTGAAAATGTATACCATTGTAGAGTGACCTCAAAATATTCTGCTTTCTGATTCAATTTTGTTGAAAACGAGAGAATAAAGAGCATATATATGAACAAGATCATTTTTTTTTTTATTTGTTTCCGTTTTTTCCACTGCGTACTTACCACCTTGATTATGTTTGAACAAAATTTCGTACACGCTATACGTACTTAGTATTTATACAATATACATATAGAAATCCATAAAATGCAAGTTTTTTTTTTCATTTGGAAGTTGATTTTAAATTACTCTGCGTAGTTTCTATTTTACAACACAGTAAAAAAAAAAAAATGAGAAACGTCCGACATTTTTTCAATAGGATTACCTATAGTGGGGTTTACTTATTGTAAAAAAAACTTTCATCGTATTACCTTCACCCTCGAAATCGTGTATAATACAAAACGACTTATTCATATATTAGAACATATTTCAGTAGATCGGGTAAGTTTTTCAGTCTCTTCTATGGGCAAAAACTTTCTGATATCCACGATTTCGACCTATGTAAAAGTTTTGGATTGAAAATAGCATAATATACATATTCGTACTGGAGCACACTTACAGAAATTTCTGGCGATAATGACAAAGGTGATGCAAACAAAGTGGATTGTATTTCGTTGTCTGAGGGTTCTATAAAACAACGGAAATACTTCAATATGTTCCAATTTGCCGTGACATGGTACATAAATGCGATTCTTCATGTTATTGTTTTTAAAATGAAACGCTGTGGAAAATAATGCCTGTCGCTTGACTTTGATATTCAATATTTATTAGGACTAATGTCCCAAAAAAATGTAATATAGATATAACTTAGAAACACATGACATACCTGTAGTAACCTAAGCTTCCCTAACTCATTTTGTACAGTTGTCCACGTGAATACATTTTTGGAGCAGATTCATATGATTGATATCTGATGCGTTTGAAAATTAAATAATATTTGACAAAACTCATATATCTAAATTAGTTAAACATACTTTCGATGAATTCATAATTATTAATAATAATATTATACATTTTTTCAGATTATAATATTACTGTATTATATTTCAAAAGATTTATTATAACTTACCTGCACTTATTATATAAAACACTTGAAAAAACTAATTATGATATTTCTTGACACCAATAATTGAAAAAATATGTTATTATATCTTAATCGATGCGTATTATGAGGGAAATCACTAAAAAAAAAAAAACAAATTCAATTAAAGAGTACATAATATTGCTTTACGGATTTTTTTACTTAAAAATATGTAGTTAACTTCGTTTAGTAAATAGTGACATATATAGTGACTATGTGGTTGAGTGAATACAAAAATATTCAATGAGGTTAAAATAAATGGGTTAATCATACATTTAAAAAAGTAAATACAACCAAACAATAGGCACTTTGATAATATTCTATGAACTTGCTTGAAAAAAAAACGATATTTTAATGACTGGGTTTGTTCGGATATTTCAGCCCATTTTCTTTTATTGTAATCAAAAGTTAATTAATAACTGCATTCAACCAACACAGAGTATATAATTGTATATTAAGTGGTACAAGGAAAACTATTCAACTATTGACTGTTTAGCTTTTTAAAATAATATATTTTATTAAGAATATTAAACTCATACATCTAACTAGCTAATAAAAATAATACGTATTTAAGTTTAAACTACTAAAAACATTTAATATTAAGTGAAAAGTACTAACGACGTGCATTGGTCATAACGATATTTGCTTTGCTAGCGTACCTATTTCATGTAGAGTTTATCATGATTTCTTTTAAAGTACTTAACTTTTTACTTAACGAGTTTAATACTTTTCCACGATATGCAGTTACTAATGAGTTATAATTAATTGTATAGTCACGTCAAGGTAATTGTTTTCTTAATAGAAATCCCTATAGATTAAAAATATATTAATTTTTTTTACAAATCATTGATTTTATATAAAATAAAATAATAATTGGACATAAGTAATATCGTTTATAATGTTATAGGCAATATGTGTAAGGTTATTACTAAATTGAAGACTTCCGAAGGGTTTAACATATATAAATACACCATAATATAAATTTCCATTGTACATATTTATTTCAATCTCATACACCCAAGTTCAATAGTTCAAATTCTCTGAACATTAAAAATACCAGACCATCAGAGTAGTTGGACGTTTAAACTTTAGTTTTGCAGTTGGTTGCAGTCGATCTCTTAAAACAATAATTAACAACTTCAGTAAGTATATAGTAGTGGATACACCTATACCATTGGATGACGTATTCCCTTTCTGTTATTTTTTTTGCTGCAAATCATTTATTCTCTCAGATACCATATATTGTATTACGATGTTTACTTTCTACACTAAACCGGCGTGGTGTAGTTTGCCAACGGTACCTTCGCCCGTTCTGCAAATATAAAACGCTGTCGCGCGAGTCATATTATTATTATCAAACTTCCAGGCGACTCGCACGGCGCGGATATCCGACGGGATTCAATTTTTGTGCGAGGCATATGGCGGCAAACGGATTCATTTCTAAAAGTTTATGGCCAAATACGCTATATTAGATACCTATACCTACCGACGTACGACAACGGAAAAGTTTATCCCGCATCGGCTTGTCTCGTATATAACAATACGCGGGTTTACTTATTATACATCACGATATTATTATACTATGTCGACGTGCAGATAAAACACTGCCGCTCGCACCACGACAATAATATAATGTTTAATACAGAGAGATGAGCCAAAAACTCATAGGGGAGTATTGTCGTGTATTTTTTTTTCGAGTTGCCGAGTCTGTGTATGCCCACGTATAATAATTATAATAATATAATCGTAACGGTGTTTTGTTTTTCGATTATATTTTTTATCAGCTCGTTGATGACGGATAATATTATTAAACGGCCTTTCGCTATACGAAAATATTCTAATAAATATGATAATAATTACCTACGTATTATTATAGTTATTAGTATTGAAGTGAAAATAATAATTGCAGTATAATATATAGATAACCTATAGCTACCACCGCGACCGTTTTAAAATATATATGTTCCACATATGTTATTTTTTATTGTATATTAGAATGTTCGGAAAATAACCGTATATTTAAATAACATTAAAAAAAGTAAATTTGGTAAAATAAATGAAATAATTTTTAAGATTATTTTACGTTAAATATAATAATATAATATCATATATTGTATAAATCATTTGACAAGAATTAAGAATTATCCAGGTCTCTGGACAACTACGGTTACATATAAAAAGAAGCTTTTTTTTATAGTAATTTATATATTTAATAGTGTTGTTTACTACATTAACATTATAATTTTTTTATTAATTTTACCAACATCTAAAAGTGATTTTAACTATATTGGTCGTATATAATTTAAGGATTCGGAAGTTCACGACGAATTTGTTTGTGAACCTTAATAAATATTGAGTTGGTAATTATTAATCCCAGAAATCTGTTTTAAGACGATATATCATTAAAAGGATGTGTATTTTTATTCTATTATTTACTTCTTAAACGCCTTTCAAAAAGATAATTCAGGTAATTGTGGTAATGTCAGATAATTTTTTTTTGTGGGAATACTATTATACTATTAGTTGGTTTCCACGACAGTTTTACATATTGTAGGTTCATCTTTAATCGTTAGGCGTAATGAAGTCTGCACGAATTTGTTGTTGTGGTTCTGATAGAAACCAGAATTTTTTTTACAATTATGTATTGAAATTTAGAATAGTTAAAATAATTATCTATTAGTATAGTATAATAACGTATACGGCAACTTAAGCCCTATACGAAATATAAATCCTTTAACAAAAAGATTTCAAATAATGACTGCTGCGTAGTTTTAAAAATAACAGTGCTGCTATAATACTTCGCATAACAGATGTTATCACTTACTAACAAATTTAGAAAAAATAATAATATCTTTATGCGGGGTAGATTGTTGTAACTTATACAACACCTAATTAATTTAATCGCGGGTCTCTTATATGTCACATGACACATACGATGTGTGTCATGTGTCAATTTAACTGACATCAATTTATATACGAATATGTATATCATTATAAAGTGCACGTGCAAAACCATTTTTAGTATTTTACTCACCGCCGGAAATTGTAGTTCAGCCCACGGACTCTCAAGCAGGGACTGGAACCTTTTGAATTAATCGGTATCAGTTCCAGTACTGGTTTTCCAAAATTAAATGATTGTTCCGGTTTTGTTCTGGCTTTTTGAAAAAAAAGAAAGGTATCGGTTCCAAATAACTTCGGTAACTGATCCAGATAAATTAGGAATCAAAAAGTATAATAATTTTAAATACCTATCCGGATTTAATTAATAGTATGAGAAATATTAGAAAACTCATATGATCATACATAGTCTATACAAAAATCAGTAATCCTTTTAAATTATGAAAAATGAAATAATTTTATTTTGAACCGAAAAGAACCTATTTAATTTAAAAATGCAAGTTCAGTTCCGGTACTTTATTTATTAAAATAAAGGTTTCTGTTCTGTTCCAGAATCGGTTCTTTTAAGTTTGATTTTAATCTCTACTCTCAAGTGTTCGGCATGATAGACATCTAGACACCGACCGTTTTAGGAAAATTAAATATGCGTGTGAAACGATTGACCGTATTTTTATATGTTATATGTGAGTCGTTTAGTCTTCTTGTAAAATCTTTTTGAACAGTGTATCTGCAGTGTTTCTCGCCATTTTGACGAATCCAAATTTTTATTACGATTTTTTTGACCATATCGAAACCATAATATGAAATTAATTATGTAATATTTTGAACGAGATAATTTCATATGAATATTTTACCGCATGCCACTAAAACCACACAGAGATCAACAGCAAAAACAATGGTGTTTTCCCAATTATCGCCGCAAGTCGCTCTATGTGATATGCGTTAAAGGGTGGTGTGAGCGAGGCAATTCGTTATGATAATTGACCTGGGAAGTCTCTAAGGTTCATATCCTCGGCACCTCCTCCCTTGCCTGCTATTGAATTCCATTCTGTGCCACTGTGTAATACAATATACACGTCACTACACAAGTACACTTTATAATGATCACTGCACATCCATACAAATCCATAATATATAGATATACGTAGGCAACGAGAAGCACGTACCCGTTACCCGTTCGTTGTTGTTATTATCATTATTTCTTAGTGAATTATCACACGTCATAACTTTGAATATTATCTCAGAATTCGTTTTACAATCACGCGAAATGTTTTGTTTTACCCTTACACGTTTATGCAGGTCTATGATGCTCAAAAAACTAAAATTATAGATAATTTTATGTCCCATATAAAGATTCAATAAACTTTAGGTCTTATGATTTCCTTATGTTTTTCATATTTTATAAGTGGTAGGGCAGGGAGGCCGGGAAACATTTTTTAAGGGAGGAGTTTTCTGTTCTTTGATCGGAGCGAAGAATATATTGACTTTACAATTTACAATGATGTGTGTTTTTCTTGTATCATTTATCTAGTCATCGACTTTAAAAAATGTAAGTATTTTAACTCTTCCAATCTTAATTCAAAATATTCCGAAAAAGCAAAACATAAAAAGTTGGTGAAAAATGAGAATTCTTACGCAAAACCAATTTTTGGTAAAATTGATTTTGTTTAATTCAAAATTGAAGAACTGTAGAGATTTGAATATTTCACCAACTACTTATATAAGCTTATTCTATAGACATATTATACCCACCTACATTTCAGCTCTTTTTCTTCTTTATTCACATTTATAATGTTCAACTATTTTTTTTTTGATTTATGTATGATGACATTATTTGTATGTGAGTAAAATAGCTTAAAAAAAAAAGTTCCTCATAAATTGTTCTTAAATCAAAAAAAAAAAAAAAGAAACTTACATAGTTGCAATTTTTGGTGTGCGTTTGAAGTTCAAATGTTGACAAAATTGGATATCCAGACGTAAAATAATGATTTCTCTTCAAACGATTCTTATTATTTTGTTTTTATTTGAAAAATATTAACTGTACAAACTTTGAACATTCTACTATCACCTAAATTATAATTTTTTATACAAAATTGAATCATTTAAATATTAAGTCTATAATTATAAGCTATTTATAAGCATTTAAAGGTTGATAAAAATTAATACGTCCCAACAAAAATCTTGAAAATTTAATACAAGTTCTTAAATTAGTTATAGGGACTATAGTGATTTAAAAATATTTATTTTGGCTTTAAAACACAATATAATTTTCAATTTACTTTAGTTAGATGATATTTGATGGTTCCTCATAAATTGTTCTTACCGAAACATAATAATCTCAAAAATACAAAATAAAATGTATTTTTAGATTCTGAGTGGAACGATGAATGTATTGATTTTACAATGATGTGTGTTTTTTTTTTAATTTTTTAATTTTTTTTTGTGGCTGTGTACACGATAAGTAGTCGAAATAATGCTTCGATTTTCAACTTCAATATCTTGTTAGATTGGAAAGTGAATATCGTTGGTGCATCGAGGAGGTCAAAATTTAAATTTCCCAGTAGTTTTCAAAAGCGCCAAGAAAAACCAAAGAAAAATTAAGAAAAAACGGGAAAAAAACGCAAAATCGATTTTTCACAAAATTGAATTTGGTTTTTGGTGTAACATTAAAAAAAACGACCCTATGAAATTTTGACTGAATGTTTATATTAGCATTTTCTATAAACCATAACATTTTCAAAATATTTTGACTTATTTTGAGCTCTATCCGTAAGACATTGTCAGTTTTCATTTTTTTTTAGTTTTTTTCCTAAAAATATCAATAAAATTTTATTTGTCGATTAAAAAAGCTTGAAAATTTAATAAAAGGCTCTTCGTATATTGTTTCAAAAGCAGATGAAAAATATTAAAAATCCTTAGTAACCGAGTTTTTTTTTATAAGCATTTAAAGTTCAAAAATTGACAAAATATAGAAA